>NC_079444.1:18207485-18259985 GCF_903798145.1 Danio aesculapii
ATATATATATATATATATATATATATATATATATTTTTTTTTTTTTTTTTTTTTTTTTTCTTTGTCCAAACATGCATTGTAGATGGACATGCCAAAAATGCCAAGATGTAAGATTAATTAGACAGACAGATCTACAACAAAACTTGTTTTAATTTTAAGAAATAATTTGGCTATATGTACACTGTAAACACTGTAAAAACCAAGTCAAATTTATCAAGTGAATTGAGTGTAGTTTACTCAAAATTGACTGAAAATTAATTCTACTCATTTGAAAGAGTTTTGAACTCAGTTTTGAAGGCAATGTGTTAATTCATTATGTTCAACTTAAATAGAGTAAGTCACAGAACTCATATAGATTATTTTTTTTAAATCAAATGGTTTGTTGCAATCGGTTTCCTCAAACGGTTTGAGTTGCGTCAACTTATTGGGTTTTACAGTACTGGTTTGGTTTGAGTTCTCTTCATTTATCGGGTTTTACTGTGCTCAAATTGCTTCATTTACTCAAATGGATTAAGTTCACAGTACTCATTAGGATTAGTTTTTGAACTTAAATGGTTTGAGTTACTGTAACTTTTGGGGTTTTACAAGGTAGCATTTTGCTCACCCTATCATTAAAAATCTACTTGGACTTTTTTCAGAGGCAAAAAAACAACATTTGATTCCTTTATGCTGAACTGCCACTGACAGTCAAATACTAAATAAATCCCACACGTCTCAAACAAAGACAAAACCAACAAAACATAATCTACTCTACCACAATTTAGAGCCAAATCAGCATATAACTGCTGCTGGCAATGTTCAATTCAAGTATGCCAAATGGCGAAATAGATAGATTGATAGACAGACAGACAGACAGACAGACAGACAGACAGACAGACAGAAATATTTTGGTGGAAAAGCAAATGGTAAAGATCAAAAATAATACTTTATTTCCTTTACTTTTGAAACAAAAAATATTTATATTCGATAAAAATGTGATAAATGGAAATGTGAAGACAGACAGACAGACAGACAGACAGACAGACAGACAGACAGACAGACAGACAGACAGACAGACAGACAGACAGACAGACAGATAGATAGATAGATAGATAGATAGATAGATAGATAGATAGATAGATAGATAGACCTATACCAGTAGCCTATAGAAAAGCCTATTGGTTCAGAGAAGCAGTTGGTATCAATTTAAAGGGACAACCGACTTCTGCCTCATTTTGTTTTACGTTTACGTGTTTAATTAAGTTTATTTTTAATTATCTATTAAAAATCGATAAACGATTTTTTTCTTTTAAATTCAATCTACTTTAAGAAAGAATGAACAATTTAAGTCAAAGTAAACCGTGTTGTTTGTACTCACCTGTATCACTTCAGCTATCAGCTGGAGTAAGCAGTTGATGACGGAAAAACACCACGGAGAATTATTCCCAAAGTCAGAAATTAAACTTCCTCCGCGTTATTCCACAACACGACTAATTCCCAAAGACAACGTCAGAAACTTTGCCAGGTGTATTGCAGTTTTCCTCTTATCTCGATAATGTAGTGACGAAAAGCGAGCGTTTAAACTTTGTCTGTACGGGAGGCTGACGCGCGTGCATCAGCAAGCTCTCTATGGGACTTCAGTTCACTCCTCCCGCTGTTGCTCTTCACCAAACTAATGCAAAACACTGCGCGTGCGCAAAGAGCACACGGACAAACAAATGAACCTGCACACAAATCTACACACTTTCAGCTGTTGATTAAAAACATCAGGAAAAAAATAAGAAAATATGTTTGAACAACAAATGGCCATGAATACTATTCACATGAATGTTTACCGGTTGAATAACAGTGGACATTTAACACAATAAAAACTAATCCATTAGCCATAGCTAGTCTATAGCTATCTTGTTACAGCAGGCTATTTGACTAGATGACTCTGACCTCATAATACACAGGTGTGTCTGCTGTACTTTGGTCAAGATTCTGATCTTGTTTATCATCTGGGCACAGGTAAATTACTCCTGTAAAAAAAATAAATAATAAAATAAAACAACTCACCATGTTGGCTCAGAATGTGGGGTTGGATGAAATTGAAGATGACCTATATTTTGCTTTAGGTGTTGATGGATATTAAATGCGGGTAAAACTTAGTATTAAACTGCTAACAAAAGTTAATTCCGGGGATTCTTTTTTGTTCCCAGTAAAGAAAGATCTTGATTTATTTATTCATTTATATTTATTTTTTTCAAATAAAAGTAATATCAGTTTAAAGTTGTCTTTGAAGTAAATAGCAGGTTTAGAACAAGCATGATTAACATTTCAAAAAAGTTATTATACTGAACTAATAAATGAGTCATTCTCACTATAAGGTCGCTTAGAGACGTCAGAATTTTCCCAAAAAAACATTAATGTTTTTTTAATTTTTTTATTTAACATAGTTGTTATATTAATTAGACTTTAGGTTGTAAGAAATTAATGTTGGTCAAGCTCCTGCACGTTTTACAAATAACCTGCAAGCAGACAAACAGTAAACAAACCTCAAATTGTGTCAACCCTGTCATGGACAAATTCATAGTAGCATAAGTGAAGTTTTTTTATAAATCAATTTCGAGAGGATCACGTGTTTATGATTGCTTGCAGCCGGTCCCGCATTATTCAATTTATGATTCACCAATCAGACGATTCCTAAACCACTATAAATACCCTAAGTTACATATCACAGCCATCTTCGTTTTGAAGAATCCCCCTTTCACCCCACTCCTCCTCCTTTCCTAGATGGGTGGCACAGTGACCCAGTAGTTAGAACTGTTGCCTCACAGCAAGAACGTCACTGGTTCTAGTCCTTACCAAGCCAGCCGAGGATTCTGTGCGGAGTTTACACTTTCTTCTCGTGCTCACGTGGGTTTCCCCCGGGTTCCCTCCCACCATCCAAAAACATGCAACTTAAGTTAATTGACTAATCCAAATCGGCAAATCTCTTAAGAGCAATCACTATCTGTTCATTAGCTACTACAGCAGGGGAGTTTTCGAGATCTACCTGAGCTCAAACTCCCCTCTCGCCTTGCAAACGGGAAGGAGCCCCGGGCTTGAGGATCTTATGAGCTCAGGGCTCTCTCCCAGAACAGCATGCCAAACAAGCTTTATAATCAATCATCAGCTAAGTGTGAACTCTTGAGGTATATTTTCATTGCAGTGTGATTATAAAATGTATATTTTCAGAAAGGTAGTGTCTCTTTACCAACCCAACTTCATAGATTATGGAAAAAGTCTATTTTCATTTTCATTCATTTACTTTTCCCTTTATTAATCCGGGGTTGCCACAGCGTAATAAACCAATGCTTATCCAGCACATGTTTTACGCAGCAGATGCCCTTCCAGCCGCAACCCATCTCTGGGAAACATCCATATACACTTACTCACACTCATACACTATGGACAATTTAGCCTACCCAATTCAATTGTACCGCATGTCATTGGACTGTGGGGGAAACCGGAGCACACAGAGGAAACCCACGGGAATGCAGAGAATATTCAAACTCCACACAGAAACGCCAACTGACCCAGCCGAAGCTCAAACCAGCGACCTTCTTGCTGTGAGGCGTCAGCACTACCTACTGTGGCACTGTGTCGCCCAAAAAGTCTATTCATATTAATGAAATAATGGACAAAACATTTATTTCCCATTAATATATGTAATTGTTGCACGCTCTTGTCAAAATAAAGATCTAAAATATTTTGTTAAACTTTCAAACAATTTTAACTGGCCCTTATTAGTTAGGAAATCACACAAGATGTTTTACAAAGTTTATAAATGATTAGTTTATTATACAAAAATAATACTTTATTTCCTTTACTTTTGAAACAAAAATATTTACCTTCGACAAAACAAATGTGATAGATGGAAATGTGAAGATAGATAGATAGACAGACAGATAGATAGGCCTAGACCTATACCAGTAGCCTATAGAAAAGCCTATTGGTGCAGAAACTGGAACAAACATAAGTAAGATGTTTTACTAAGTTTATAAATAGTTTGTTTATTTGAATAAAAATTTAACATGACAATGGAAAACAAGATGACAGGGTGGACAGTGGCAAGTATTTTTATTTCAAACAGTCAATGACCTCCATTAAATGGACTTTTAAAGGATGTCCTTTACTGTATGTAGACTGAGACAGATTTTGCCAAAAGGTTTGTATCGTCCACTCATGTATCGTATCTACTGGTGTAGTATGTGTGTATTGTTGTAACATAAAAACATGAACTAATTAACAATAACAATTACATATAAATTTATTAAATAAAGTGTCAATAACAATGCATATGTCCACCCTGTCAAGGAAGGATTTGTGACAGGGTGGACAATGACAGGGAGGACATTTTTGCCTAAAGATAGTATTTATTCAACACAGGTTGTACCTGCAGCCGGAAAAGTGTTTCCCTATTAAGCTCTTCGTACACCGTTTGGAGCTATATTTTTGATTTCTTTTTAAATATGAATTAACATTTCACTTTGACAGGGTGGACATGTTAAGCTTGACAACATTCAGTTTCAAACACAATATGAGGAAAAATAGAAAACATAAGTGTAGATACTTACTCTGTGCACATCAGATGTTTTAACCTCCACTGAAGAAAGGCAAAATGGGCATGGGCATGCCAATGAGTATCAGAGGGTTTCTTAAAGGAGCATTTACCACATCATGACAGGGTGGACAGCAATTTCAAGGACGTGTGCAAAATGATTATTAATATTATGAAAACAAAATAAAAGTGATTAAAATGACTTATTTTATCAAATAACTTGGTAAAGACAATAAGAATATATTAAAATCTTTTAATTTCATCTAATTTATCTACTTTTTTGGCTCACTGAATTTGGCTGAGCAGTGTGTGGGACATGACAAAATCACATCCATTCAATGAAAAAATATGGCAGAAATTGACAAAAAATATTTTAAAACACTTATAATTCTACCTGCATGTGTGTAAAGGTTTTACCAATTAAATTAAAACATCAAAATTTTATTATTTTGCATTATGTTAATAAAGGACTGATTCAATCTTGTGGTAAAGGCACTGTATAGTGATAATGACCCAAATATACCAAAACATTTTTCATTTTACAGAAATTTTTACATTTTTTTCCATGCCCCCAAGTGCTTGTCATTCTGATGAAGAATACTGTCTACCACATTTATATATATATATATATATATATATATATATATATATATATATATATATATATATATATATATATATATATATATATATATATATATATATAAAACATTCCTCTCTAATATACATTTGTGTATAATTTCAAGTATTAAATTAATTTTAATAAACATAATAAAGGATTTCAGCTTGTCCCTAAACTTGCACAATGCCCACCCTGCTGACTACAACTGGCAAAGTGAAATGACATCATATCAAGAGATAAGATTCCTTCCTTGGAGGGAAAACAACAGAGGAAGGTGAACAAGAACCCGTTATGTTAACTCTATCTGTTACGTTAAGCCTATTTGTCCTGAGGTGGTCAAGCTCATATGTCCATGCAGTTATAGGGCACATGAAAAAAGGACACTTATACTTGTAAAATTAGCTTATACACAGTGCTCAACATATATAAGTACACCCCTCACAAATATACAATATTATATTTGCGCATTTACGTTAGATTAGTCAGTACTGAAGCCAAATCTGGAGCTTATCTAATAAAATAACTTACAATAACGGTCCAAAAACTAGTACACCCAAATTTATATGTTATAGAAATATATTAAATACAAATTTAAAAAGAGGGAAAATCAAGAGAAAATTTCTAAATCTTTGGTGACTGAAATATTATTTTAATAAATATATTTGTTTAATAAATCTGTTTTGTTTAAAAGCACAAAAATACATTGCCTACATTATAGATACAATTATTAATTTATTATGCTGAACATTATGCTGAACACTGTACATATTCTTTATTCAATAGACTTTGTCTTTTAGCTTTTTTGTTATTATTTTATTCATACTTAATATGAATATGGAGGAACAAACTCCATATTAATAACTTCATTCATTCATTTTCTTTTCAGCTTAGTCCCTTTATTAAAAACTTCACATAAACAAAAATAAATACAAGCATAAATAAATAGATAAATGTAATAATAGAAAAAATAAAGTAGCAACGTTTAACACCACAAATCTATTTCATTTTTAATTCAACTTAATACTTAATACTAATACAACCTTTTTTTTGTATCATTTGTTTCCTCCATTTACTTTTTATTAATGTTCATTGTTTTAAACTTTTTTATTTTTCCATGTATTTCATGTTTATGTAAGTGTATAACCAGCAGGAGAGTCATGATGTGTAAACGGAAGTTGGTGACACTACATCGTTTTACAGTGAAATGAACAAGTATTTTCTTAGTAATACTTGTAACCGTTTTGGTCCCTTTGTTCTCGTCTCTCAGTGGCCAGCAGATTGAGATCAATGTATTTTGTGCAGAGCTCACTTGTTAGCTTGTTTTCATCATTATTTGTGTTGTAAATATATTATGCTTGCGATTTATTGATCTGCAACAGTCAAATCTGTAATTATCTTGCCATATGATAATGTGTTATCAATGGGCTCTATTAGAGGCCCAGAACATAAACAATGGCACCTGAACTGAAGGAACTTCTTGATTATTGCTGCTGAAAATAGTCAATTATTATCATGTTTTTTCATCTATTCTGGTCAAGTAATACAAGTAATATTAAGCTAATATCTTAATAATAAATACTGCTCATATGTATCTTTAATTGCCTGTTAAAAGCATTGTGGTAACAAATTTGAACCCTTTTCTACACTAAAAAAAATGTATGCTACCTAAAATAATGGCTAAAATATTAGGTTGAACTTTAAATAAATACATTTTACAAATAGCTGAAACCTGGTGTAATAAAATAAGTTAAAATAACATAAAAACATTTGCTGTCATGAATTCTTCTCATATTTCTTACAATGCCCTGTTCTCTATGTGACCTATCAGCTTCCACATTTAGACAGAACAATATATTCAGTATATTAACTGTGCAATACATGCTGTTGCTTGCATCCAAGTATCGCCAGTATGGCTGTGCATATGGGTAACTGACCAAAGATTGACGTAAGAGCAAACCCTCTCTATGTATTCATGATTACAATATAAACACAGTGATTAGCCTAGAAACCTGTGTCTACCGGGTGTCTCAATGCCATCAGTCTGGGATCTAACAGTGACATTGATGCTTGCTGGAAAATAGCAGTCTTTATAAATAATTCTAAATAATGCGAATAAGATGCATTCATTCCGCTGGTTCACATCCTGTAGGATGAGTCTGCACTTGCAATTTTACTGCAGCATCTATGGTTGACCTGACTGACTCTTATATACGTGTAATCAGAACCAAGGATGCCTGTGTATGCCAGTGATGACAATGTAAGAATGCCCTCCATCATTTCTGTTACAAACGGAAAAGTATAAATAAAAGCAACTAGCTAAAAATAAATAAAAACTGAAGTAGGCTACATGCGGTAATAAATACATAAAAAAATGTTTAATTCAATCAATCAATAAATTGAATAAATAAAAAGAATAGATGTAAGCTTTAAAAGATAAAATAAATAAATACAAAAAATAAACACTTACAAACTAACTTTAAAAAAATTAAATGCTGAAAATATTAAAGGAGAAATGGATTAAATTTCATTACACACGCATACAAACACATATCTTACATTTATATTCTGTCCGCAAGACAGAAAACTGTTGAGCTAGGCTTATACTTCCTTCTTTTTTATATAATTTCATAAAATTAGGTTCATAATAAAGTGAAATGTCGTGTTAGTGAACAATCATTGTAGTTTCAGTAATGCACTGCTTAAAAAGTCATTCGTGCATTTTTATCCTTAAAAAAACTAAAATGCTGCATTATTATTAGTATTAAGAACTAATAGTAGTGTTAAAATATTTTACTTTGCTTTGCCCTGATAAACTGAAAATTCAGAATTTAGCATGATAAATGCTCCCTGCCACATCCAATATAAAAGAGGATAAATCCTGACGTTGTAAGCTTACTGTTTATATAAACACTGTATAGCAGTTACGGGGCCCCCTAGCGGTCTGCTATAAAGTGTGCCCAACACTACTAATCACCACTAGAGGACAGTAATGTTTTGCTGTAATTTTTGAACAAACAATAAATTAACACAACCTTACCAACTATTGCACTGTATACTCTTTTTCTTTTATTGCAGGCCAGTAGCCAAGGGGGGTTCGGGTGGTTCGAAAGACCCACCCCACCATAGACAAAGGTCCAGCTTTTGCACCATACATGAGCTTATTTGTCCTATTTTGATTGCAGTGTCATCATAAGTTGTAAAAAATAACCCATCGAAGGCTTTATCTGATGTAAGTGAAGTCAACTACTGTGTTGTTGGTAAATACAGAAAACATTTTATACTGTAAGTAACTTTATTTATAAATCTTGGACCTAATTCTTGAAAGAAAACATAATCAATGAAAATGTGCAAAGCAATTAATTTGAATACTAATTAGGCTTTTGTTGTCATCCATGACATTTCAAATTTACTTGTTTAGGCTATAGAAAAAAATCATGAAGCTCTACAATATTAATATTATGTTTTAAATGTTTTTTTTATTCAAATGGCCAAGTTCTGACTGATGAAAGCTGTGCTGCAGTTTGTTATTTGCCTAATAAATGACGATAGGTTGCAATTTTTCTTTCTACTGATATGATTTAACAAATTTATATTTTAAAAATAAACATTTTTCCATGTTTCTTGATGCTAAATCTTTACAAAATATTTTGGTACATCAAAAATTGTGGTTTTGATGACCATCTAGCTGAAAATAATTTTTAAAAGGTCACTAAATGGAGCATTTAAACCACACAAATTACATACAAAATGAAGCGAATAACTAATAAATAATCAACTTTTTAAGAAAAAACCCCACCCCTTTTACCAGGCTGGCTACGGTCCTGTGTTATTGTCTGAAACTGTAGCTGTAAGCTGCATTTTTTTCTAAAAGTTTTTTTTAATAGTGTTTTTTCTTCACAAAATGGAACTAAATGTATAGCATTTCAACACTGTGTAAGTATTTTATTCAAAATCTATCAAAAATGCTAATTCTTCTCATATCCATCACTGCTTCTCAAAGAGCTGTTTATTTCTTAGAAAGAAGCACAAGCAGTTGAACAACAAAACTGAATAAACCCAGTTTATTCATCAACAGCAATAATACAATACTGCTACAGCAATTAGACTGCCAGTCAAAGGTTTGGACATATCTGCTGGAATCAGATTTTTGACTATTTACTGTATTTTATATAGTAAACCATATTCTAATATTTACTATATTTAAAAAATGTAAATTCTAACTAATAATAAACTAAAAATAGGTAGTAATTCACTAAAAGAGAAACAAAAGAAACAAATAATTGTATTATAAATAATACATAACTATAAATATTATATATCATATATGCTTTATGAGATGAATTTAAATTTGAATTTATTGAATGGGATAGCCCTTGAGATGAACCAACTCATTTGCGAGGGGGTCCCTAAAATGTACATTTCTGAGATGCTTTAAAAACACCTCTGGAAGAAACTTACATTTACTTTGCTTGCTTTTCTTTTCTTATGTGTGGGTGTACAATACATTTACTTTGTATATTAATACTATATAAAGGTTCTCACACTGTCAAAAATAAATAAATAAAAGCTAGGGTAGGGAGGGAATAGCAAAGGGAATTTTATGCAATTACATATTTATTTATTTTTAAAATGTAGTCAAGATTATAAAGGAGAATTTTAAGGTGGCACCTCCGTCAAACTTTTGTATGAGTTTTGTACAAAATGTTATATATATTTTTTTATTTTTAATATATGTAATGTATACAGTACATGCAAATAGTATACAAATCGAATTTAAAACATAAATTGTGTCCAAACGTTTCCCTGGTAGTATATAAACAGTAAATAACACATGCTCCATTACAAAAGAATATGCATTTCCTTACTTTCTAAACAATACTTCTTTAAATAGTGTTTTACAAAAAGCTACAAAAATATCAGCTTTTTTTGTTGCCATTTTATGTATCTATCTAAATATAAATCCTCTATTTTGATTAATATTGCACTTTTTTCTCTCCTTTTGGTAAAATAAAGGTATTCAGCTCAGTAAAGCTCAGCCAGGCCACAGTGTACCATATTTTCTCTTACAGCGGGTAAATGGACAATTAAAGTCTGAAGGCAAAACATGCGACAGCTTCAGAAAAACACTCACAAAAGTAACAGCATTCAGTGTAACTAGATCCATTCAGTCATCAAAGTCTGGGATGTCATCATAAGAGTAACCACGGTAACCTTTGGAAGCATAATAGGCAATCCGAAGATGGTAAAATCCAGGAAGAAAGATGAGTATGCCGATGATGAGAACTGGAATCGTGCGATCTGGATACTACAAAAAGACCATATGTTGCTATCAAACACACTAACATGTACAGTGCACTTTAACAAGTACAGAACTGCTGGTTTGTCTACTCACCGTAACTTCAATGTATCCTGCCAAAAGAAGTGATCCAACAATAATCAATAAAGAGCCCACCAGAAATAGAAAGGTTGCCAGGGCAATAGCCTTGTAGGGTACTTTAGGTGGGGTTCTCTTGAACTATAAAAGAGTGCTTATGTTTTATTTTTATACAATAATATGTATTAGAATTCAATTAGTCACCGGCCACTTTATTAGGAACACCTGTTAATGCAAAAATCTAATAAACCAATCACATGGCAGAAACTCAATGATTTCAGGGATACAGATGTGGTCAAGATGATATGCTGCAGTTCAAAATGAGCATCAGATTGAGGAGGAAAGTGTGAAATCAAAATGTACAATGTTTTGATTTTCCTAGCACACATTGTTGTTCTTTAGGTGAACAATTAAGCTGCGCAAGTTAATCTACTGAAAAAAAAATGTTTTGGTAATCTTCAATCAAAGCCTGACTATATGGGTCCACATTTGGAGTGGCAGTCCTTCTCAGGTGACATCAGTTTGAATAGCCTGATCTCACAAGGAAACATAACCATTTTACATTTTAATTGGTGGCTAATTCGAGTCCAATCGTATGAAAATGCATTGCTGAGTCCTAATTCGCATACTTATACTACGCCCTAAAAGTATGTGCTTTTTTGTGAAGATAAAATATATACTTTTGAGTGTGTAACAGAAGAGTATGTAAGCTTTGGGAGACACTACTACATTAACAGATCGTTGTGTTGCTTAGTTATGAGCCCTGTCAATCATCACATTTCTGTCGTATTTAATTCCCTACCTTGTTAGAGAAGCAGCAGCAGGTTAATCTGCCATTCAGTCTTTCATGCAAAGAAATCTCCTCAGGTCTTTGGATTCAGATGTTTATGTCCAAACATATCTTTATATAAGTTCAGTATTGTTGTTACAGATAATATACATCACAGAAAACATCATTTAAATATTTTCCAGTGAGCTAGATATTAATTAACAGTCATACAAACATCTTTACTGAAGCCATTTTACTTGACGGTTGGTCTCGGGTCCATGATGTTTGTAGTTTATTTACACTTTTCAACCTGCGTTTGTAGTTCTAATTAAATTCACGCATTGTACTGTGGTCAATATCAGCAGTTAGAGTATGAACGGTTGTACGCTTTTCAACATACTAATTCTATTTTCAAATACTATTTAGGACGGATTGTATATAGCGCTAACCACTGAACCACCGTGTCACCCAACTGAAATAAATGTCTCAGTAAATAAAAAATATCTATTACCTGTTTATCTTCATTATCAATACATAAATTAATAATTTAAAGAAAAAAGATAACAATAGCATTTCTCTAAATAAATGTTATCTTGCTAGAAATGTTGTAATTGAACAATTAAAGAACAATATTGTATACTTTCCCTGTATTTTGCAGCCCTAGACCGCAGTAATCCCTTCTTGCGACTGTTGTGATCTCTCTGTGACACAAAGCTCAAAGCATCTCAAACTGTTTTCTTGAACATCCCATTTAACTCACTAAACTCACATCCACAGGAGAGTCATATCATGGATGTGCAGCTGAAAAATCCTCAGAAACTGCAACTTATCATCATATCAATAATAATATGGAGGAATGTTTCCAGCTACTCTTTGGTGAATCTGTGATACAGAGATATAAAGGGATAGTTCTCGCAAAAATGAAAATTCTGTCATCATTTACTCACCTAATACTTGTTTCAAACATTTATGGCTTTCTGTCATCTGTTAAACACTAAATAAGATGTTTCATGTTAGTTTTTTTTTTACCATGGAAGTCAATGGTTACAGGTTTTCAGCTTACCTAAAAATATCTTCTTATGTGTTCAGCAGAAGAAAGAAACTCATAAAACTTGGAACCACTTAAGGGTGAGTAAACAGTGAAAACATTTGAAGGGTATCCCTTAAAACTAGCCCTTAAAGATAGCTCTGGAGACAAAAAAAAAAGCTCTAACTGATAGCACTCCCAAGGTGTACATGATAAAGTGGCTGGTAAATCTTTTACAGCTTAGATATTTTCTCACCTGTAGATCGATGTAGCCTTCATCGCTGTCTGCCAGCCTCGAGTATTTCACCTTATTGTTTGGAGCAGCACCGGCAGAGTTGTTTCGGGTTGCCATCATAATGATGTTGAGGTTTTTTTGGCACTTAAAGACAACGATGAGTACGAAATTATACTGTAATTAGCTGAAAGTGCATCCATAAGTGTTTTTTTCTTCTGGAAAACCATATATATGTATACTATATATATATATATATATATATATATATATATATATATATATATATATATATATATATATATATATATATATATATATGTATACTATATATATATATATATATATATATATATATATATATATATATATATATAGTTTTAACTAGGATAACAAAACTTGCATCACTATTAATGAGACATAAAAGTCATGCCGAATTAATTTTCTGTCCTTTTAGGCATGTGTTCAATTACCAGTGAACAAGTTAAATTCAGTCATTTAATAGCATCCTGGTAATAGTCTATTGTCTCAGGAGACATAATGACATAATAGCAGCGATTATGTCGTTATAATAAACCCAGCAGTTATGTATACAGGATGTCATAAATCTTATATTGCTGTTTCCGATCTAATTTTCTTTATATTAGTTGGTCAGTTTGTGGAAGCGTTCATATATATATATACTCACCAGTTATATAAAATGTTGTCATCAACTACAAACAAACGCGTCGTTATTTGTTGACGTTTGGAGCTGACGGGATTAATATTTAAAGGCTACTTCTATAGCAATACGAGAACTTTTCTTTTTCAATGGAAACGCTGCTGGATCCTCTGCGCACATTATTGTTTACTTCCTTATTCCCGTTCCAAGCTGCGCGCGCGCAGGGAAGAACAACGGCGAAAGCCAATAGAAAGTTGCTATGCAAATGACAAGGCAAAAGTAAAACAAGAATATAAAAGACATACAATTAACAACATGTTTTAAAAACATAGTCTACCACTTTAATGACGCATATTTTAAAATGTAAGAATAATTCAAAGTATTAAGTAATTAGGCAGCCGAATTTGCAAAAGATATGAATGAACAAACAAACATATTATTGCATATAATTCGATTTCACATATAATTATTGTATATATAAAAATCAGTTTTAAACAGAATATGGAGGACGAAACCTGCAAAAACAGTAAATACGCAATATATATATATATATATATATATATATATATATATATATATATATATATATATATATATATATATATATATATATATATATATATATATATAAACAATAAAATAAGAATAAATAAATATAAATAAAAAATAAATAAATGAGTAAATAAATCCATAAATTATTGCATAAATAAAACATTAAATAAATAAATATGCAAATATATAAATAAATTAGTAAATAAATCCATGAATTCTTGCAAAAATAAACATTAACTAAATAAATATGCAAATATATAAATAAATGTGTAAATAAGTCCATAAATTCTTGCAAAAATAAACATTAACTAAATAAATATGCAAATATATAAATAAATGAGTAAATAAGTCCATAAATTTTTGCATAAATAAAACATTAAATAAATAAATACGCAAATAAATAAATAAATGAGTAAATGAATCCATAATTTATTGCATAAATAAAACAATAAATAAAGATGCAAATATATATAAATAAATAAGTCCATAAATTCTAATATAAAGAAAACGTTAAATAAATAAATATGTAAATAAATAAATAAATAAATGTATATTTTTAAAAATCCACAAATTCCTGCATAAATAAATATTTAAACAATTAATAGTGCAGGCAGGTAAATAATTAAATTAATTACACGAAATTACACGAAAAGTTTATTTTCCCCCCTTTCGAACGTTAAAATAAACTTTCAGTTTAGCATTTCCTTATTCCCCTTGTGTAATGTATTTAATTATTTAACTGCCTGCACTCTTAATATTTATATATTTATTAGTTATGCAGGAATTTGTGGATTTTTATATACATTTATTTATTTATTTGCGTGTTTATTTATTTGTTTTTTTATATATGCAGGAATTTATGGATTTATTTACCCATTTATTTATATTTTTGAGTATTAATTTATTTATTGTTTTTGAAGATTTCGCACTCCATAAATGTACAGTACGTCAGTGACATAAATAGCTAATAAATCAAAAAGTAAAAAGCCAAGACAAGCAAAAAGTGAATGAATGAACAAACTACTCAATCAGTGAACATTTCTTTACACATGAAAGAATTACAAGTTAAAGTGATTTTAACTGTACATTAATATTTTTTTTCTATTAAATTGAACAACTAAGAAATCGATATGAAATATCTGTAAAATGAATCATTAAAATAAGGTAATAAATATGCAATAAAATGAAAAAGGCAGCACATACAAGAACAAAAGAATATTGAATCTGTAGAATAAATAATATTAATTAATTAATTAAAAGTCACATTTCAAGCAAAATAGTATTAAGGAATACTTAAATAACTAATAAATTGATTAATAACGCCAGTATAATGAGATGAATGTTTTAAATTAATGATTAAGCAGTTAAAAGAAAAAAATATAGCTTATTTTTATTAAAATTAATAATAAAACCATTTAATAAATATGTCCATTTTTAAAAAATCTAAATAATTTACTAAAATAATATTTTGAGAGCATATAAAAATAGATAAGGAGAATCAATTGATTTTTAGATTAGATTGCATTAAATTGATTACACTGAAAAAAGCAATTTATTTTCCATGCTATTTTTCTTCACTGCTCATCAGCTGCAGATACAAGTAAATTTAATAAATATAACTTTTAAATGTTTTGAATATCAGTGCAGTTCTCCACAAACAAATGTAAAATACTGAAAAAATTAATCACAAAACACTTGCTACCCCAAATATTCTCACTAAGTACATTATGCATTCATAAACTTTCTGCCAAGCTGACTGTGAGCCTGTGAATTATGTATTGTTTTTCTATGAATTCATACTTTACGATATTAAGTATGCAGTGAGAATTTAAGCACCATTTTTTGTTTGTTCTAATATTCTATAATGGATAGCGTTGAACTGAATTTTTCTCTCAAGTGCTAAACCTCATTCATCTGATCCATTGTTAGTGTCTTATTCTTTATGGTTTATGCAACTGCTGCCTTTGGCCGACTTCCAAAGTAACCCTACAAGACAACAATGAAGGAGCCTTAACATTCACAGCACGTCGTGAGCCTGCAGCTTTTAGGCGAGTGCTTCAACAGCTTAAACATTTAAAGTGACAACAACGGAGGGAAATGCATGCCAACGTATTCAAAGCCAATGCAGGCAATCGGTCACCCTTGCATTAAACTTCTGCGCAAAGTTCTGTTCTTGATGCACAGCAAGGGGGAACATGAATAATGTAAGAAAACATACAATGGATGGACTGAGCTTATGATGATGATTTAATTTTATGACTCAAAAGCTCATGTACTTGAATTCTTGGTTGAAAAATAGTTGCAAAATAACTTTATAAATATGTAAAATGAAGACGTATGGTGAATGTGTTCTTAATTAATTATTATTATTATTATTATTATTATTATTATTATTATTATTATTATATATAAGCATTCACTGAAAATTCAGTTATCATTTTCTCTCTCTCTCTGTAATTCTATCTTCTGTTAATGTCTCTGTGGGATGTTTATTTTGCTAGCGCACATTCTTTGGGAAACAATTAATCCATGCAAGTTAATCCAATGAAAAAGTTTGTTTAGTTATCTTCGGTTAAAGTCTGAGCATTTGCTTCCGCCTTTGGGCTTGTTTTCTTTTGACATCAGTTTGATGGAATCCTCTACATTAAAGATAACCACGCCCCGTTTACCGTTAATTTGCTATGAGTGAATGATGTGTAAAAAGAAAGCTCCACCCCTACTCAATTTTCAGTTTTAGCTGGAAATCCATCAACAAACTAAATAAAAGTCTCAGCAACTTCCAGTCTACGAGGACTTTAAACACAAAATTAGATATTTTGAAGAATGTTCATGCTGCTCTTTTCCATACAATGAAAACAAATGGAAATACAAGTTATAAAAATTCAAAACAAAGTCTTACATTGGAGTGAGGCCAAGGGTTATTGTGAAATATATATTATGAAACCAATCATGATGATGGATGTCTGAGAAAAAGCACTGCACAGTTTGAGAAATACAGAGTGACTTTCACTGCCACCAGGTGAACACGCCATTTCATATCGCCACATAAATCATGCTGGGTTTTTTTTCTTTTTCTTTGGCTGTGACATTCACTTTCATTACCAAAGCTGACCTTCAGGGACATCGGTGATCAATGCTGATAAATTATACCTTTCTCCACAGACTGGTCAAGCAGACACAAAGTGTGCTCAGAAAGTTTCATGTCAAACCAGCGTATGGAGACCTAGTGCTATAAGAGGCATAAAGAAGTTCTTATTTTTGTATACGGATCAATGACTTCATGATTTTGCTTTTTATTAGTTATCAACATTGACACACATATCGTAACATTGAAATGAGCATAACGACTTCAGTATAAGTCGATTTATGAATTTAAATAATGTATCAAGTTCAAATCACCGATGCTCTTATCTCCACCTGCTCCTGCAGACTACGTTCCCTTCAGGAGCCTCCAGTCAGTGAGTATGAGCGTCACCTTGTGGTACCATCACAGAGAGACTATAAGTCACTTTCCAAAACCTTTTCATTCAATGTTCCTCGCTGGTGGAAGGATCTTTCCAATCCTGCATGCACTGCTGATTCACTGGTCAAGCAACATCTAAAAACCCATCAAAAAACCAGGAGAAAACCAGGACCCCCTCTTCCTAAGTGTATATTAATAATTAGTCAGATAAAAAAAATGTATATTTTAAAATATTAATAAAAAAACAACATTATAATTATTATTATTTTAATTTTGAGAATTTATTTTAATTTATCATGTGTATTTTTGATCGGATAACCTTTTTAGCTGTCATACTACATGGGGAATGTTTTCACATTTTACTTCCAATCTTTTGAGTTAAATATAAAATGCATATGAAATTTGTGGATTATCATTTTGAGAGAAAAAAAATGCTTACAACATTTTAAGATTTTAAAAATCTATTATTTAGGGGAAACTTGCAATGATGCAGTGATGTCTGAGGGCATTGATGTACAGAGCACACTTTTCTGATTCCTCCTTTTTATCATGTAAATGAGAGAGAGAGAGAGAGGGAGAGAGAGAGAGAGAGAGAGAGAGAGAGAGAGACTGTGTGATGTTTGCGCAAACACTTCTGCATCCCGTCAGACTCCTCTTCTGCCTCGTGTTTTTGCTTTTCTTAAATGTCACGAGCGAGTGGGAATAAAACTCTCATCTCAATAGACGTTCCTCTTGCGGTGACGGTAAGTGTGTACTTTATTTTAAGAAGTAGTATTTAGTCAGAATGATGAAAAACAAGAATGAAATTATAAAGACGTTTTCACTTATTGATTGATTACAATTGCGAACGTGAAACTTTTTGCAGACGCGACTGTTGTTATGCTATAAAATAATAATAACAACATATAATCGTAATTGACCATATTCATGAGACAATCAGGATCAGCATTAACAGAATTAAACTGTCACATGCATGCACGTCTCACCAAGTCCTGTAAGTTGTCTTGTAGTGTTTTTGTACCATATTATTGGCTATATGTTTAAAACGACTTATTAACGGTATTAACTCATTTAAACAAATGTGTACACAAATTATTCACATCTCAAACCGTGTTGGAAATATGATTTTAAAAGTTGCAAACAACTGATGTAATAGGCTATTTTCAGTCTTATGTAAAACAAAAATAATTTCTTTCTTTTTTAATTTACTGTGTTGTATTTAACATAAGATTCTGAATAGGATTTTCATAATTAAAATATAGGCTAAATTTTGAAACACGAGTATTCCAATTCGTGCACTGCATGACTATATAGGCTACGTTATTTATGATTTACTGTATGTGACACACCAGCATTATGTAACAGACAGATAATAGCCTATTATCGTAAGACAACGCATTAAATGGTGTGTGTTTTATGAAAGTTTGCTGCCATCATGGTGTCAACAAATTTAACAGCTCAGGTCACGTGACAATTAACATCCATTTGTTTTTTCCAATACTTTTCATGCTGAACTTGTAAACGTTTCCTGTCAAATAAAAATTACAATATAATTACAATTTTGCTGTAGCTGTTGGGTGAAAATTGACCAACAAAAAGTATGCTACAACTTCTTTGAATTATTTGAATTTGTCATATTGTTTTGCTTTTAAAAAATCACTCTTCAGTATCAGTTACTAAAGTGAATACGATTCTGAAAATTACGGGAGACTTTAGGTCATTATTTGTCAAACACTACACTGAATACCATCAGAAAAATCAATGTCTTTATGATCATCTTTTATTTTTGTTCACCGCTAATTTTGGCCCAGTCAGTTCTTCAATAGATGGATGAAATACAAACTGCTGAGTCACCACACATTTATTTAATAATAATAATAAATAATAAACCTTACTTTTATTATATATATTTTTTTTATTTGACGCATTTATCTGCATTTTGTTTGCAAGTACAAGCCACATTTATTTCCTTATGATTTGTTGAAATATTACTCTTGCCATTATGGATGTCTGTGTTGCTGTCTGGTTTGTCTATAAATCTTTCAATAAGTTCCCGCCAAGCTTTGCTTAATCAACTTGAAAGCTTTTTTCTATATAATTTTTGGCAACACAAACTGAATTGCTTTTCTGTAGAATCCACTGTAGAATTAAATACTCAAGAGTTTTCTTTAGTTCTGCTTCAGGGAAAATGTTTGTTTTTGGCCCCTTTATGAGCTCCTGAAGTTAATTCACTAAACAATATTGACAAATAAATCAGTCCTTAAAGATTTTGGGAACTGAGGTACCTAAAATATCTAAAACTACTGCACTGAAATAACTCGTAAATTGGTAACTTGATTGAACTGGCAATTTTCTATACCATAGGGAATAAGAAATATGTAGCTAAAGACATATTCACAGTCATGTTATTGACTATTAAAACAATAATTGCTCATTAAGGCCCAACATAAATATGCAATCAAGAGGTTGTGCTTCTTACAAATCAGTTAGATAAATTGAATGATTCAAAATGATTAGCCAATTAGTCTGAATAGAAGATTAGTCCTGCATCCTGCATTTCCATTCTAGGTAGTAGGCTTTGTGACTTTCGTACTACTACAGCACACATTTATATAGTATACAACATCCTCTTTTAATGGTTGCAAAGTTAGTTTTGAACCAAATGCAGTATACCGCATGCAATTTAAGACACAGTAGTGTTTTCTACCTGAATCACTGACGGAATCCTTCAAGCAGTTCTCTTTCTCACAGGACTGGATTACTTGCTGGCTTACATCTCACAGTAACAGCTCTTCCTGGCCTTTTACAAAGAAAAGCTTAAAACTTGCATCGGTTTTGGCTTGCAAAATAGACATTGATCAAATAATAATGCCAACTGAGTTCATCACTCAACTAAATCTCTTTACCTACTTAATGGTTGTTGATATATGTCAAGGTTAAAGAAATACACTTCTGAGCCTAAACATCACCACCAATTGATCATCTCATTTAAAGGTCACGCATTACCATCTGGCAACATGACATCATAAGCAAACAATCAATTCTTGTAATCATCCAGTTGGGTGCAGGAGAAATTGGGCAGGAATGATGATCTGAGGGAGATTAATATGAGCCAATATATTATGGCAAGGCAAATAGGTCAGAGTATCTTCTCTGAAATGGCAAGGCTTTTGGGTTGCTCATGGTCAGCATTGGTGAATATCTACCAACAAAGTTTTGAGAAGAGTCAAACCAGAGCGTGGGGTGTCCAATGCTCATTTGATGCATAAGGACAACAAAGACTATCTTCTTTCATCCAAGTGAACAAAAGTCAAAATTTTAATGTTTATGGGTTGTGTAGCTGCAGACCAGTCAGAGACATATTGCTTTTGATGACTTGCAAGCATCAAAACTGGACCTTGGAAGAGTGGAAGAGGATCCCCTGTCTGATGTGGTGAATGCTCTGAGCAACATGCTGTAGGGAAACCCAGGATGGACATAAATTTATTCAGGTGGCCATATATCTGACATGTGATGCCTACAGTACCTAAACACTATTGCAGAAATGAGATATGCCTCTTCTACACAATTGTACCCCTGGTGAATGCAGCCACTTTAAGAATGATAATGTATCCTGTCAGACTGCACACATTGCTCAGGAATCAATGTCATTTAATCTCGTTTTATCAGTCCATCATCTACAGTTGTGTTTCTCGACTAGGTTCCTGGAGGACCACCAACACTGCATGTTTTGGATGTCTCCTTTGTCCGTCACACCTATTTCAAAGGTGCAAAGCTGGTGGTTCTCCAGGAACGTGGTTGAGAAACGCTGATCTACACCACATAATATTACAATGATGTGCTGCAGCAATGAACCTTGCTTAAACAAAGCTTACCATATTCTTGTGACAAACAGCCACATGTCAAGAAGCAATAACAGAATTTGCTGTATGTCTGCCCTGTTTTTTGTTTATGGGTGGCTCAAATGTTGCATCTAAACATGTGGAAAGCATGAGGTGTGCACTTCCTTTCTCGATTTGCGTGAGTCTACATTTGAAATAATGAATTTTGATACACAAATGATGTGATATGTGAATGGCCCATATGGCTTTCTTCTTAAAATAGAATGCTTTCTTCTAGCGTACACCAAATCTACAAGGTAAGAGGACTGTTAGAAGTGGAAATGCAAGCCGGATCAGGGTGAACAAAGTGAATCATCTGTGGGACGATAATGAAAATAAAAACAGACCCATCTCAAATAAAGCCTGTATGGTTTCCAACAGTATATTAGAATCAGAATCAGTTTTATTGCCAAGTGTGCTTCACACACACAAGGAATTTGTTTTGGCTACAGAAGCTTCCAGTGTACAAAAAGTGACAAGTGACAACACAAAATAAATATGACAAAAGACAATAAATATTAAACATAGATGCAGTTAGTCAAGAAATCTGCATGTTTAATTGTACAGATTTGTTATAAATATACAGGCTATAAGGTGCTGTGTACAAATGCGAATATAGAAAGTATTGCATTGTACGTATATTGATATAAGGTGCTGTGTACAAGTGCGTATGAGAAAGTATTGCACATATTTATTGCACAGTTGGGGCATATTTAACTATTCATAAGGTAGACAGCCTGAGGAAAGAAACTTTTCCTGTGTCCGGCTGTTTTTGTGCTTGGAGCTCTAAAGCGCCGACCAGACGGTAACAGTTCCAACAGGTAATGTGCTGGGTGCGAGGCATCCGGAGTGATTTTGTGCGCCCTTTTACTCACTCTGGAAGAGTACAGTTATTGAAGTGTAAAAAGGGTAGTGCCAGTGATACGCTCAGCAGTCCTGACTATAAGCCAGATGATCATACTGTTTTGGCTCACTGTTGTATATCCACAACGCCAACCTGATTTCACCAAGTAGGACATGGATTAACAGCTTTGTTGGTCCTTGATCAACATTCCAATCAGCCAATCAGATTTAAGGGATATGTTTACCATTTATGTTAAATTTAGGCTTAAGTTTGGGAATAAGGGAGTTATGGTTGGGTTTAGGGGTAGGGAATGGTTATGGATTACATTTTCCAACAAAAATGATGCAGAAAAATGAACACAGATGTTGATCCAGGATCGTATTATACTTGGCAAAATTATGACATGCATATCCACAACAGGGCTCCACAACAAATAAAGGAGATGTAAAAATATTGGTTTGACATTCATTTGTTAGCATTAGCCAGGTTGATTGGTAGAGGTTGCTGTGAGAACAAAATGGCGTCAGAAACACTGCTTGTACTAATGTTTTATATTTTCTCTTTAAGGTCACATGCTTCAAGATCACAAAAACTATGATGGCTGATATCCCTGAAAGATCCCTGAAAAGATTAAATTTCACTTGAGGTTCTCAAGTCTGCCTGCCCAGGCTACTGAACCACAAACACACTGAAAGGCATGGAGGATTATCATCAACCCCATTTTAATCAGACTTGCATGTAGAGACTCAAATCATGACCAGCATGCTCCCAGAAGAAGATTACATCAATTCAACATTCTTTCCTGAAAACTGTCCCAACTGCTCTGCCATACCTGAATTGGAGATCAACATCACCAAGACTCTGGTTTTGGGTCTAGTTCTGGTGCTTTTTTTAATATTCGGAGTGATGGGTAACATCCTGGTTATCCTCTCAGTGGCATGCCATCGCAACCTTCGATCCGTGACTCATTATTTTATCGGAAATCTGGCAATCGCAGACCTGCTTCTGAGCTCTGTGGTTCTTCCATTCTCTGCTATATCTGAAGCCTTGGGTCGCTGGGTGTTTGGTCGTCATTTATGTAATGCCTGGACCGCTCTTGATGTGTTGTGCTGCACGGCATCCATCCTCAGCCTATGCGTGATCTCTGTGGATCGATGCATGGCCGTCAGTTACCCATTCCAATACTCTTCCTTTGCTACGGGTCGAAGGGCAATGGCGGCAGTGGCAGCTCTCTGGGCCCTTTCAGCTGCTATCTCCGTCGGGCCGCTATTTGGATGGAGGGAACCAATGCCAGAGGACGAGTCGGTGTGCAGAGTTAATGAAGATCCAGGATACGCCATCTTCTCTGCCGCATGCTCCTTCTATGTGCCGTTGGCAGTGATTCTGGCAATGTACTGTAGGGTGTATGTGGTGGCCAGACACAAGACTCGTGCAATAAGTAAGAGCAGGCAGACGAATGGGTTAACTGAGCAGGGAGTGACTCTACGGATCCACTGTGGAAAATCCCAGAATGACACCAGGAAGGAGGACGCAATGCGCTTGAAGAGCTCACACTTTGCCTTTATGCGTCTGCTAAAGTTCTCAAGGGAGAAGAAGGCGGCCAAGACTCTTGGGATTGTGGTGGGATGTTTCGTGCTTTGCTGGCTGCCCTTTTTTCTTGTGCTGCCTATTAGTGAGTATAAACTTTTTTTTGTGAATACAATGTCCCTAAAACTAACAAAAATAAATATATTAGTAATGAATGTGATTCTTGTGCACTATATTTGCACTGACACCATAGAGACTTGTGTGAGGAACGGAGATTATTATTATTATTTATGTTAATTAGAATATTAATTTATAAATAAAATGTACATGTTTGGGGATTCAAACCACATGGCTTTATCCAACCCGAACAAGCTTTGTCTTAAAACGATTAAAGTGTCTGATACTTTCAGAAACTTTTTGTTTTGCTTTTAGTTGGTATTTTATTTTGTTTATGCTGTTTGCTCTGTTTTGTGGGCGTCACAGTGGCACAGTGGGTAGCACGATTCCCTCACAACATGAAAGGTTGCTGGTTCAAGCCCCAGCTGGGTCAGTTGGCTGATGTGGGAGTCAGTGTGGAGTTTGCATGTTCTCCCTGTGTTCACATGGGTTTCCTCTAGGTGCTCCGTTTTCCCCCACAGTTGAAAGACATGCGGTATCGGTGAATTAAGTATGCTAAATTGGCTAAATTGCTAAAAATATGCTAAATTAATAATAATAATAATAATAATAATTTCTTACATTGATATAGCGCTTTTCTGTACACTCAAAGTGCTTCACACATTTTTGGGCGGAATCTCCTCATCCATCACCAGTGTGCAGCATCCACCTGGATGATGCGATGGCAGCCATATTGCACCAGACCACACATCAGCAGATTGGTGGAGAGGAGACAAAGTGATGAAGCCAATTATCATATGGGGGTGGTTAGGAGACCATGATGGACAGAGGCCATCGGGCAAATTTGGCAGGATGCCGGGGTTCAACCCCTACTCTTTTTCGAAGAATCCTGGGATTTTTTTAATGACCACAAAGAGTCAAGATCTCGGTTTAACATCTCATCCAAGAGACGGTGCGCACTGAGCAGTATAGTGTCCCCTTTACTATACTGGGGCGTTAGGACCCACACAGGCCGCAGGTTGAGCGCCTCACTAACACCACTTCTGTTAGCAACCTAGCTTTCCCATGTGGTCTCCCATGCAGGTACTGAACGGGCACAGCTCTGCTTAACTTCAGTGGCCAATCATGTTAGAGTTGCGGAGAGCTAGCTGCTGGTGTAATAGAATGTATGTGTACAAGAATGTATGGGTGTTTCCCAGTGTTGGGTTACGTCTGGAAGGGCATCCGCTGCGTAAAACATATGCTGGATAAGTTGGCGGTTCATTTCGCTGTGGCGACCCCAGATTTATAAAGGATCTAAGCTGAAAAGAATGAATGTTTGTTCTGTGTTGTTTTGTCCCTTCCATGTTTGTTGGGTGTTTTATTTAGGTAATTTTGTTTATTTGATTGGTTTGCTTTTGTGTTTTCTTTTGTGCTTATATTTTATTTAATGTGTGTGTGTGTGTGTGTATACTTATGTTTTTTTATATATATATATTTTTTTGCTATAGATTTGGCTAAACAAACATTTTTTTAAAATGTTGTTATAATATTATTATTTTCTTTCTTTGGAATAGCTATGAATAACTACTCAACCTACGTTTGTGCTAGTGCCAGCTTGCATATACGACAGTACAAATGATATTTGATAGGATTTATTTTCAGAGGAAAAATAATCGTAAACACAAACAAACACGGCTGCTACTGAGATTTGAATGAATTACATTTTGGCCCAAACATTAAAGTTTCTTTTTTAGTGCTCGGCTGCTTCATCCTCATTCAGTTTTATTGCTCAGAAAAGGACATATAGGTCAGTTTATGTAATGGCATGAGGATGAGTAAATAAACTTTCAACTGGGTGCAAAAACATGTAAGTAGAAAGCAATGCTCTGAATATTTATTTTAAATGAGGCATGTGTAATAAGGAAATCTAATAGACAGACCATTTTCAAGCGAAACACATTTTGCAAATGATACGCCTTTATGTTATTTATTCCCCATGTTTCCAAATAACCCAATGTTCTCCTACTATACGCCTCTGTACATAAACAGCATGGGCATCATTCTTGAGATTGCATTTAAATGAGCTTGTTTACAACAAAGGATGAAATATGAAAGAAAGCAGAAGCAATGCAGTCTGTTTCATGCCGCCAAGTAAAAGAATTCATAGAGAATAGAGGCTTTTAAATGCAAAACAGCAACCCTAGTGGAGAAAACCCAGTCTTTTATATGCACTTCGCATGCATTTGCAGGCAAATGTGTATAATTTGTACTTTGAATGTTTTATAAAAAAAGCGTGCATAGAAAATGGAGAGCTAAGATGCTATTGAGTCATTTATGTGCATCTGATTTAAAGGAACACTCCACTTTTTTTTAAACAGCCTCATTTTACAACTCCCTTAGAATAAATAGCTTAGATAGCAAGAGTTTTACAATTTTTTAATCCATTCAGCTGATCTATGGGTCTGGTGGGAGCACTAAATCATTGGATTGGATTAGACCATCATCATCTTGCCATTAAAATGAATACAAATCTCATAATTTCGCTATTTAATGCTTGAATCTTCTGGAATAAATGGCAAATGAAAAGCTGCTATTTTTTAGGTAAACATGGCCAGGGACTATATTCTCATTCTGGTGTAATTATCAAGAAATGTTGTCGCCATACAATGGCTGAAGCAGGTGCAATGATATCATGCAGCACCTGAAAATAATCACCAGGGGAGAGCGGGTACGAAAGTAACAAAGCGATTTTTTCGAAGTTCTGAGAACATTTGATTTCCAGGTTATAACAGGACATTCAGTATGCAACTCTTGTTGGAGCTGCCAAATATCATGTGACTTCGGGACTGTGTCCCACAGTTAGCTTCACATTTCTGTTTTTTAATTTAAAGTGAAACAGGTAAAAATGCCAAGAGTTCCTGTGGGGACGAACGTAACACTGGTATTTATGTCGCACATTAATAGCCATACCTTATTTTTCACCACCACATTAGTTTTCAGGGTTTTGACTCAAATAATTTATAAGATTAATGTATATTGCCAATATATTCTAAAATTATAGAAAATGTTTACATTTTGCAATGTTGAATTGCTTTTGAAACATTTGATGGAACTGAATTTTAAAAATGAAAAAGCTGTTTAATATTTTTAGCAAAAATAAAGGACAAAATATGTCTGCAGTGAATATTAAAAAGGTCATAGTCAGATATATTTAAAATAAAAAAAAGATTAAGCCAGTAAATCTAGCAAATGTTGTTGTTTCTTTAGACTTTCATTTTCTGTCAGACTTAACACACAATGTAACCACAGAAGTTTCAAGCTTTAAATGGGAAATAAAGACATTTTTGAGTGAAATGCTAATGTTCTAATCTGACTTAATGATTTATGCTAAGCTAAGCTAAATATGCTCCTGCCAGATCCGAAGATTGGCTGAATTGATTCAAAAAATGTTAAAACTCAACTGTTTAACTCTAGGGGACTTGTAAAATCAGCATTTTCCAAAAATTAAAAATAAAAAGGAATAAAAACGTTGCTTTAAAGCTTTCAAAATGCTGAAATGTGCACATCAAAGCAAGGATTTTAAAAATATGAAACATCCAAAAGCATTGTTTTAGGTTTATCTTACAAATGAAGCTGGAGGTCTCTCGCAGAATGTTGAAATTTAGCCTTTTCTTTGTTTCTGTGTCCCCAAAGGCTCCATCTTCCCATCCCACAGACCCCCGGATGCTGTTTTTAAAATCACATTCTGGCTTGGCTACTTCAACAGCTGCCTGAACCCCATCATCTACCCATGCTTCAGCCAGGAGTTCAAGAAAGCCTTCCAGAACGTTCTGCATGGACGCTGCCTGAGCCGAACACACCAGACTTGGAGCCCTCCGGCCCCTGCGACTCAAAATATGCCCAAATCTCCACAGGGTTTATCATCTGGATTTGATCATGCATCACTGAGTGCTGTAATGCTGAATGAAAACTCATATGATGGACCTGAAACATCTCTGAGTCTCAAAGTTCACCAGCTTTCCTTATGCGAGATGGATGGTGAGCCTGTGTGAAATGATTTTTGACTAGTTGTGAATCTTAAATCGTCGAAATATGAGAAAAAGCAAGGATCTCGATGGATCTGGTGTACAGGAGCGCCACCTTGTGGGTATCTTGAATGCGGCTCTGCAGTTTTTTGAGGTTTCTCCTAAATATTTCTGTTTTAAGATATTTAAACTGATTTTTTTACAAGAATAAATACATTAAATGGCCAAATGTACTGTATTAATACGAAATGATTAAAAAAATATATAGGTGGTTAGTCTGTAGTTATTTCTTCACAGTGTTTATCTATATATTACACTATATATATATATATACGCAGCGGATGCTCTTCGTGCTGCAACCCAACACTGGGAAACATCCATACACACTCATTCACACACATACACTACGGACAATTTAGCTTACCCAATTCACCTACACCACATGTTTTTGGACTTGTGGGGGAAACCGGAGCATCCAGAGGAAACCCACGTGAACACTGGGAGAACATGCAAACTCCACATAGAAATGCCAACTGACCCAGCACAGGCTCAAACCAGCGACCGTTTTGCTGTGAGGCGATTGTGCTACCCACTGCGCCACCGTGCTGCCCCTAACACAATTGTTATGTTATGCAAACAAAATAATAATCTACACTTTTACTTTTCATTTTTATTTCTAATTTAGAAGAAACCAGAGAAACTGAAGTGATATATTTTTTTAACTGATATGATATTATAAAATCATCAAAATTCAATACCATTTGAATACCATGCGGGAAGATTGCTATTATATGAAAGGGTTAGTTTAGCCTAAAAATAAAAATAAGCCCATGGTTTACTCACCCTCAAGATATCCTAGGTGTATTTGCCTTTTTTCTTTCAGTCGAATACAGTCTAAGTTATTTAAAAATTTACCTTGGCTTTTTCAAGATCTAATGGCAATGGCTAGCTTGTTTATTAAAATGTTTCAACAGTCCAGAATAAGTCAATTAAAGTACATCCATCTATAAAAAGTGTCTCACATGACGAATAAAATCGATGCATTTTCGTAAGAAAAAATATCCCTATATAAAATTACCGTTTTCTGCAGGTTTCAGCAAGTCAAATTTGTCTTTTTAAGACATTTTTAAGACCATTATAAATTAAATTTTAGACTCATACAGGGCTAAATGCTAAGGAGTTTTTTTTAATGGTTCAGTTGAAAAAGATTTTTGTTTGCCCTATCAAACTTTTTTTTATAATTTGATAAATTTAATAATACAATATCATTTTAATAATTAATAAATAATTTTTTTAAATAATTAAAAAAAATGTTTAGTTAATTCTATATTTTGAAATATAGTGTCCGAACAAGGAAGCTCTTGTCAAAAGCATAAAGCTTTTTTCAACATTACCTTTCCCACAAAAAACAAAAAAAACTATAATAAACTAAATGTATGCACAACAGTCTGTCCAGGTCAGCTTCCTCAGCAGTAAATACAGGGAGAACTATGGTAAACAGAGTTAAAAATTACATTCTTAAATAAAAAGTAAAGGTTTTATTGAGATGGATTGTTGGTGATTGGATGGGTGTTGGCCAGATTGGGTAGCTCTACATGAACAAAGCAAAATTAAGACCTGTTTAAAATGATTTAAGACCTACAAAACTATATTTCAGTAAATTTAAGGCATGAAATTTAGTTTTTGCGATTTAAGACATTTTAAAACTTTTTAAGACCCCGTGGACATGGGGTCTTACTTAATCATGGGCTAAGTTTCATTGTCATAAGATCTGAAAACAATTCTTTACAATCCAATTCTGAAAACAATCCATTCAATTGTGTGCTTGTATGTATATATATATATATATATATATATATATATATATATATATATATATATATATTTGCACTTAGCCTCTGTCATATTAATGATAACTGGCTATTAAAAGTATGCGTGATTCATTTGTCTACCCAGTTCTGCTTTTGCTGGTTTCTGATGCATCATAAATACTTCTATACTGAATTACTTACATGTGCAAACTGCTGTAATCTGAGGTCAGAGATAAGAAAAGATTCATTTTTCCCTTTTATTAAATTTCTTTTTTTCTGGAAACATCACTATCCAAGAGATTTGACACTTTTCAAAGCAAGCGAACATCCTCAAACAGCACAGCCAACAGAATCAACACTACAGGTTCACTTGAGGAGTGGGATTATAAATCACTGAACAACCTTTCAGCTCCCATCCGCATTTTACAGAGATTACATACCACGCATAGAAGAACATTCAAGCGTACATAGCAAAGTGTGTGTGTGTGTGTGTGTGTGTGTGTGTGTGTGCCAACAGCTGCTCTGGGATCAGAGGAAATGCTTAAGGCATATTTAAACTCTTGCATATGCTCATATGATAAGAAAAAGTCAAAGAAAACTCACATTGGACAATTCTGTTCTCAAGTTATGCCATATTTCCACACCAATCTCAATGGAAAAAAGTCACAAATCAGAATTAATCACTGAATGCAGAAAACTAATTTATGACAAATAGAAAAATGCAAAAACAACAAAATAAAGAGTTCTGATTAGTCTAAATAAACTTTAATTAAATTTTGTTTATATCTCTAGCAAGGTGTAAATTTAGCTATTTAGGGGGGGGGGGGGGGGGGGGGGGGGGAATTCCAAGCCTATTTCTCTTTAATGTATATATTCAGCCTATTTATCTTCCAGCCTGACCAGATAAGACCAGGCTGGAAATAGCTGAAACCAGTCTGGAAATGGCCAAAATCCCTCTATAATCAGGCTGGTCGACCAGCTAAAACAGCCAATCAACAGGTATAAGATTTTCACCAGGTAAGATATTAAAATAATTGTTTAAAACCATCTCTCCAGTTGTGAGAAAAGCGCGCGCATACTAAAACATGAATAAACTCAAGAAAAAAGCGGGATCCAGACGATGGCGGCATCTCGTTTGGAAGGTACTGTATGCATGGTTTCTGTTACACTGACTGTTATCATAATAATTAGTTGAAAAAATCCAGCCATTGGATGTTGTTTTAATACCACCAGGCACAGTGTTGCTAGGGACGTGCTTCCGATGTGTAATGTGTTGCCGGTTGTTTAGCAGTCTTCATAATGACAGTGGTAAAGTAATGAGGTCAGCAAGGAAAAACGAAAACAATCGTAACAGTCACGAGGCGATAACTAACCCTATAGAGCCGTCCATGCGAACACAATATGAATCATAAACAATAACCATAAACTTCATTCCACCACAGACACACAAAGACAGGGAATAATGTTTGTGTTTCTCACAGAAACTCGAGAGTTCACTCACAAACGTCCTAATAATCTTGTGGAGAGAGGAAGCAGCACTATATTTCAATGTACCTCCCAACTCATTTCATATAGGTTTCTCAGAGGAATGCAAAAGTTTTGAGTGAATAAAAGCACAGATATCATCTCCACTGTTTATTTAGTTCCCATTTAGGGGCTCAATACTGTGTGACTGTAGGTAGACATGCGCACACACATACACACAAAACTAACCTGAACTCAGTATGCGAGGGTAAACCCTGTGAGCACTAGAATGAATCTGTATGTGTGTGTGTGTTTCTGTGTTGAGTCACAGAGGAAAAGGCAAGCAATGGAGAATAATGATACAGGCCAAGATTTGGCAATGTGTAAGAGGGAAAAGAAAACAGCTGGAGGACGGGTTTATGAAATGAAAAACAGACTATTAAAAAAAAAAAAATTCAGCCATCGCTAATCCATGTTGAGATTTAGGCAAGGCACATTACACCCATTTAAAGCCTTGCATCACTGCTTTTTACTTTCTAATATGCCTTTTTTTTGTCTGGGCTGAATGTAATAGCACCGTCCACAAAGAGTTTTGTGGAATTTAGTCATTCTATTAGCTTTTAGGCTAATCTACATGTTAAGAGTAAAATCATAAATATTAGTAGAAAACACATTTAAAATTGTCTTAAGGGAAAACAAACCAGTCTCATTTTGTACTACACAGATTTTTGTCCAATCAAATGCTGTCTGCTATGTCCCTCCCTCAATGCTACGTGCAACCAGCTAGCATTAGCAAACACCAGACCATTATTAATGGCTGTGATGTACCTAAACGTATGTTTTTTTTTAATGCAGAGACCATCCCTTCAGTATGTCCAATCAAAACATCAAAAACAGGAAAAGCTAATAATTTGTTAGCTAAATTAGCTAACCTAGCAGCTTAGTAGTTTTCTGCCCAACTTGGCTGGAAAACAGATTTAAAAAGCAAAAATAAACACCAAACATGGAGCTGCCGTTAGAGCAGTTGTTGAAAATCACCATTAACTTACTCTCTTTTATTTTTTGACACTTTCATAACATAATGTAGCATTTACTATGGCACTAAAATGGATGTCAACATCAAGAATTGCGCTGCGATAACTCACACTCAGAAAGCCTTTCAAAAGCACGATGACAAGTTAAGAGGAAAATCTGGCACCTTTGTATCGGTTTACCGGCTATTTATAATTGAACAGCCTTTCAATTGTTTCAAACGAAAAACATGAACAAGCAAGCTCATGTTGGAGCGAGCAGCACATCTCAGGCACAGCTTGGAGTTACAAAGATACAAAAAAAGATACATTAGCACATCGGTTGACATAGAAAGTAGCATAGTTTCTTGTAAATCCTCACAACTCACATGACATATTCGTACTGCGCTCCAACCGAATCTACACAAACATCCATCTTGGGTTGTTTAGCTCCAAAGTATACGTCAGTTAATAAGTATAGGCGCACAGCTGAATATATACCCTTTCAAAGTAGACACATTTACACTAGACACATTCATTTCTTTCCAGTTTGCCTGTTTAATTCCGTTAGACAATTTCAGAGATGTTTAACCTAAGGTTGTGCTGGATATTTTAACAGTTAAAAAATAATGTGGTGGCAAGTTAGCCTCAATAGCTACATGCTAACTAACCATAAGCAAACAATATTTTACCTCAGGTTCTCTTTGGAGGATTGACAGCCCATATTGTCTTCTTCTATTAAGCCGGGAACATGTTCACTGTCATGTTTTCGTTCTTTTTTGCACTTTCTTTGAGGACAACAAAGCCAGGTTTCTGGAAGTCAGTCGTTCTGATCTGACACGAGAAGATTATAGGAATCAATATTGAATCGAACAAATTTGTTAAGAAATAGTGTAGTCTGTCTGAACATTGGTGTCTATAGCTTTTCGAGTTTTTTGTTCATGTTTTGTCCTCATTTCTCTTTCGACAGTGAAATAACAGCATGTTTAGTGTTGACACCCTGAGGACAAACTAAGTAGTGCAATGACAGCTCAAAGCATTTGCCTGTATTGACCTTATTCTCCAGCCATTTGAATCTTTCCGGCTGGAGACTTCCGGTATCATTCACTTCCGTTCATTTTTAGACTTCAAAAACAGCTCGTTCCGCTGCTTGATGTTGCAAAACTGATATTTTCTTATAATATTATTCAGCTTTGTCTGTATAGTCATGAACACACTTGTTTGTAGAGCAAGTAGTTTGACCGTTTTCTGCTGTTTATTATTCCGAGTCATTTCTCCTATAGGCAGCTGAAAAAACAGCTTGCAAAAAAAAGAGCGCACTTCTGCATTGAAGAATAAGGTCAATATGCTTACTGCAGGACTTTTATAAACGCAAAAACTGTTCCAAATATGGAATCATTATACACACTACATACAGACCAGGGGTGCCACGGGGGGGGGTTGGACAATTCTAAATTCTAAGGGTCCACATCGTTTTGGGGCCCCCAATCACCCAACACCACCCCACCGCCTCTTCATTTCCATCTGCGAGAAGCCGCCACATCCCACCCCATCTCGGTCTTTACTTTCGTTTCATCCACGACACCCCGTTCCCCCCGCTCTTCACTTTAGTCCATGACACCCTCCCAATCCCAACCCCCTGCTCTTCCCTTTCCATCTTTCAACCATCAAAATGTTGTCATGGGGACCATACCGGCCACTGGCGCCGCTGATACAGACCCTCGTGTACGGTTACAATCTGGAGTATACAGTAAAGTTTAAGCATTCATCGTATATTATGCATTACTTAGATTGTCCACAAGGGGGAACAATGAACTGAACCATTCACAATTGGAAAAGACACCGCAAGAACAACAACAAAACAAAAATAGGATCAAAGCTTTGTATGAAATCGGATACTATCCGAGCAGATACTACAATTGAATTTAAACTTACTTCACAACCATTAAAAAAAGTATGTTTTATATAGTATGAATATATAGTATAAATGAGATTCAGACACACTACATCATGACCAATTAGTTAGTTGTGTTGCTTTAAGCTTCATTCTAACTACGAGCGACTTCCAGTGGCAAAGTGACCAGCGATTGTTCATTTTAACGGAGAGCGAATGACTTTCGGCGACCTCTGCCTAAGCGAGTGACAGTGACCGCTGGCGATCAGGTGTGTGTATCGAGCACCGTGACAAAGTTGAGAATCCTTCAACTTCATGCAAATGAAGAATGACTTTCTCGAGCGACAGCCAATAGGAGCACTAGTAGAGCTCACGTGATCCTCTCTCAGCTTGCTCAGAGTCTGGTTGTATTCATGCTGTACAGACTTACACAGACCTTCATTTGCAGCAGGTCACTACCCAGAGCGACAGGCAGCTACAAAGCTGCTGCTAGTGTGAATGAGGCATCACTCCCACTCACAAATTCTCTTCCAGGGCCTTATGATAGTAAAGGGATGCACACTTCCAAATCTCTCCAGAAGTTGTAGGACATCCGGGAACTTCTCACCTACAGTTTTTCGAATACTATGAATTCAGACCCACTATTCTGGTGACATAGTGTTTTTCAAATAGCTTATAGTACGAGAATATGCACTTTTGGACGCTGTGCATGTGTGACAGGACTAACAACAACTGTATTAAATGAAAACAACAATGTTTTTGCTCATATCTTTTGGAGCAAATATACAGATACTGGAAATGAATGAATCGTCCTAGTGCACAAATGTCTGGGTATGCTTTTACATGGAGCATGCTTTGTAAGATTATGTATCCAGCTTTTTTAATGTCAAAACTTAAACTTGGCTTTAGTTTGGTAGTAAAAATGTAACTAGTTCCACACCGTCACAAACAAGCTGTTTTTTTAAAAGTGACGTAAAACCAAAAAGTAATTCTGCATTGTGTCTTCTTTAGCTAACACCTCCTAAAATCCTCTTATTAACAGCTCACCATTTCTTCACGGCCAAACAAAACCTTGACATTCTCATATTCCTAACCTTTAAGAAAGCAGCTCGATCCCCCCCCAAAAAAAGAGTTAGAAGCCAAAACAAGGATGTTTTTTTTTTCCAGCTAGAATGACTTGCGCTCTTCTCATTTTCTCCAACGTTGCTAAGCTGCTTGTTTTTACATGCGGTTTCTTCTTCAATAACATTAACAGGCTTAATTTAATATCTCTGGTTGTGAAACGACACATGGTTTTTAATTAGCGACCACTGGAAAAGCTTCCTTTTTTTGACTGGTACAGAAATGATCGCACTGAATGCCAAGGAAAAGGGCACGGGTGGAATATAACCTGATGCTGACACTGATGTAAACTGAGTACAAATTGTATAAAAAAATCCTAAAAAAATCAAATAAATTCCTAATTTAATTGACTTCTAGCCACAAACGATGACATAAGAAACTCAGTATGCTAAACCCTTGCTCTTGTTAATGAGTAAACAGCTTCTAGTACACACACTTGATCCCTCTGATTTCCAAAAAAAGCAAATAAAGTTAAATACAAAAATAATACCATGACTCGTGGCGGGTAGAAGGTACAGTATAAAAATCATACAATCAGAAGTGCTCAAATGTGGATGGTGGATTTCTTTCCTTCTCTCTTCATATGAGGCGAATACTCTTTTTTTTTTTCTTGTCTAGATGTCTCCTTTAGGAAGTGGTGTAGGGTTGGGAAAGGGAAAACAATGGGAATGAGGATGAAAGATCAGGGGTTGGGAGAGTCGAGAGTGCAGAATCATAGGCCCTGTGGAGGGTTCAGTTCGTGATTTGATACGGTGGTTTGGGCAAACACCTTCGTTTATTGACACCTCTCTCCCCCAACGCCCTGCTCTCCTGTGGGCTGGAGGACGGGTTTAGCCCAGGCTGGTAATGTTGGCTCTGCCACCAGGGGGCGCCACGATGCGCTGGGTGTTGCGACGAGGGATGTTGTCATCAACTTGAGCACCTGAAATGAGATACATTTTTGAAAATTGCAAAATTGGCGAAGGTCATGTACACAAGTACTCACAGGTTTCCCTGCTTTCATTTTTAAAAACCTCCTTTCACATGACAATGCAAAAATGCACGTTAAGGGCACACTGAACCAACAGGTGGAGACAATGAGTTTTATGCTGGGTTCACACCAAATTGGGAATCAAGTATTTTTGCGAGTAAATTTCAAACAAGTCAACAAAAATGTGAGAACAGAGGCGGATTGGCGTCCTGCGGTCGAACAATTTTGAATACAAATTTGCTGTGAACGTTCGAAATTTGCCTGTGTCTTTGGCTCGCGCTAACATCATGAGGCAAAAACGCCGGTTGAATTGTCCACATGACCACACTGTACCCAGAGTTTTAGAAAATCTTTTCAGTTTTCATAAAGTTTCTGTTTCAGTCACCTGATACTCCATTTTTTGTGTGGACAAACAGAGAAATCTTGTTGAAAAATGTGCAGTTTTGAAAAAAGATTGTGTGGACAGGGCCTAAAACACAACAAAGTTACTAAAACTTTAACTGTAATTAGAATAAAAACAGAAGATATTACAACGTCAACTAATTTAAGCTTTTGATAAAAAATACAACAGTTAGTGATACTAATATTTTCAGTTAGCGACCATAGAACATTTCTAATTTTGATTTATTTATTATGATGACAATAAAATTATTGCAAACTAAATACACAAACTTAAAAAAACCCAAAAGTTATTAAAAATAACAACCCTAAATAAATACAACTAATGTTAATACAACTAAAAATCTTTAGAATGATCAAAACTGATCAAACTATTTGAATATATAACTGTAAAAAAAAAAACAATATTACCTAAATGATAATAAATGAACAATGGTACAGATTAGCCAATAAATTAAATACATACAATCAAATTAATAAAGTATTTTAATACATTAAATAATAAAATATACAGTTGAGGTCAGAATTATTAGATCCCCTATTAGCTCCTTTTATTTATTTATTTTTTTAATACTTCTCAAATGATGTTTAACAGAGCAATGACATTTTCACAGTATGTCTAAAAATATTTTTTTTCTTCTGGAGAAAGTCTTATTTGTTTTATTTTGGCTAAAATGAAAGTTTTACATTTTTCAAAAACCATTTTAAGGTCAAAATTATTAGCCCCTTTAAGATAATTTTTTCGATAGTCTCCAGAACAAACCATCGATATACAATAACTTTGTAACTAGTTAACCTAATTAACCTAGTTAAGCCTTTAAATGTCACTTTAAGCTGTATAGAAGTGTCTTGAAAAATATCTAGTCAAATATTATTTACTGTCATCATGGCAAAGACAAAATATATCAGTTATTAGAAATGAGTCATTAAAACTATTATGTTTAGAAATGTCTTGAACAAAAATCTCTCAGTTAAACAGAAATTGTGGAAAAATAAACAGGGGGGCTAATAATTCAGGGGGGCTAATAATTCTGATTTCAACAGTATATATTTTATAAATTACTGCATTTTGTCTGGCTGCCAAGCAAATATTTCTCACTTTCATTTAGTCTTACTTGATTTGCTACAATTAATACATTTAAATAGATATTCTTTAAAAAAAAAAATCACTAAAACACAGAAAACATGACCTAAAATCAAAATAAACATGGAAAATGTTAAAACATTAATACATTTTTAAAACAAAAAAAACTTATTGTAACTTAAAATGAGTACAGAAAAGCTACTAAAATAAAATCCTTGATTATTAGGTTGTTCAACAAATGTAGCATAAAATTATGTTAGTTTAAAATGGATTTAATTACTGTAATATTAGATAGAATGTACAATAATTTTGTCTAATTGGATAAATGATTTCTATTGGCTTGCGTAATGTGTGTTGTTGTGAAGTGCGCACTCACCAGAGAGGCTGAAGCCGGACTGGTGCAGGTTGCGGACGGGTTGCCCGGGCTGCTTGGCAGGAGAGGTTTTAGCAGAGGAAGCAGGGGTCACAGCTTTGGGCGTCACTGACACTTCACAGACCGGCCCGTCGTACAGACCCCGCGGGACGCCTCGCAGTTCAGCAAGCTAAAACACCACAGTGCAACAAATAATATTTTCAATAATTCAATTAATTATAATATAGAAATAGTGAATGCAATGATAAAAAGAAATGCTAATATTACTAAAGATTATTTGTAAAGAATAGTTAAAAAAAGTAAATAAAAATAAATAAATTAAAAAAATATATATATATAAATTTTAAACAATTGATTATTCATATAACATTCTATATTATTATTATTTATAAATTATAATATATTATACTTAGAATAAAATGCTAATAACAACAATATAAAAATCTTTTGTATTGTAAGATTGTAAGTAAATGATGTAAATATATAAGATTTTGCAAATGTAAACATGTAAATTAACATAAACGTTGGTGGTTCATTCCGCTGTGGTGACCCCAGTTTAATAAAGGGACTATGCTGAAAAGAAAATGAATGAATGGATGAATAAATAAACATTAATAAACATTTACATTAATTGAAATCTAATGAATCAAAAACAGCATTTACAGAATAAACAGCATATATTTTTGTTATGGATAAATATTTAGTTTAATGTGTGTAACTCACCCTGCTGCGAGCCTTTATCCTCTTGTAAACGTAGTCAGGGAAGGGTTTGCGGGATACGAAGCGTCCGGACCCCTCAGTGGTGTGCAGGGTTCCTTCCTCCAGCACGATCTTGCCCTGACTGATGACCACTAGGGGCACTCCACGCACCTCCATACCCTCAAAGATGTTGTACTCCACTGCCTGCAAAACAAAAAACAGACCACCATGCAGTGACATAAGTTTCCACAGCCCTCCAAGATCGATTGTTGTTTAAATCAACGATCAAGTAATCGATTAATCGGTTAATGATAAATGATGGTTCAGTGGCTCATTGGCAGGATGTCCAAATGACACTCAAAATGGCAAAACTCCTCACACAAATGAAGGCATTTTACTGTAAATATCAAAGGCTAGCAGGATTGTGAAGAGAATAATAATATTTTAATAGAAGCATTTAAAGGTTGAGTATACAAGTATACAAAATGTCAAAAGCACCTTCTCAGATGTAAACACGAGCTGGTGTGTTTGTCCACTGCGGCATCAAATAGCTGTTCCCAATGAATCAGGGTAATCTGAATGCTTTACACTGTAAACCCTAATCTTGTCTTTACTTAATTAAGTAAAGTTGATTGAACATAACTTAAAATTTTGCATTTTGGTCCTATAACTTAAAAAATATGAGTTAATTTCACTTATGTACCATGAAAATGCATAAATTTAAGATTTCAAGTGTAGTGAGCTCAAAATCCTAGTTGTTCCTAATCCTAATTGTTTGAAAAAATAGGTCATTTTCACAAATATAGACTTGACTGTAAAATTCTAAAATGTGCAACCTTTTAAGTGCAAGGTCTTTTTTAAATCAGAATAGCTTATATATGGCTTATATATATATATATATATATACATGGTTTCCGCTACATTCATTCTTCCATGGTGGGGCGCCACGCCAAGATTCATCCCGCCACAGCTACATTACAGCTTCTCATTCAAAACATTCTATTTTTTAAATAGCGGGTGATAATCGCACCAAAATGTATTAAAAGGTAAGTGAACAGCGCAAACTTTTCTGTAACCGTAGTAGTGCTGTGCGTCATTTGTTTAAGCCTTTAAGGTTACGTGCTGACTGACTGACTGACTGACTGACTGGCTGGCTGATTGTGACAGGTGCGTGATGCGTGAGGCCAGCAAACACGACGTATAGCCATTTTACTTTATTTCAGGACGCATTAATACCGGAGGCATTCATAAATATTCCTAGCAAATCTAATAAAGGAGACATACTCGTTACATAAACGCACTACATTGCACCTCAGCAGCGTTTATTTGAGAGCGCACAAAAAGATCTGCACGCTCTTAAAGCGGCTCATAATTAAGGGGGCGTGCAAGAAGTTTTGTGCACGAGCAGAAAAAATCGGTACAGTTAGTTGGTAGATCTGTGTAAAAAATCCTAGTGGAAACACTGATTACATACTGATTATATATATACACACACACACAAATATATATATATATATATATATATATATATATATATATATATATATATATATATATATATATATATATATATATATATATATATATATATATATATATATATATATTTATATATCTATATGTATGTGTGTGTGTGTGTATATATATATATATATATATATATATATATATATATATATATATATATATATATATATATATATATATATATATATATATATATTATATACACACACACACACCTGAAAACCCTAATAAGTTCATTCATTCATTTTGTTTTCGGCTTAGTCCCTTCATCAATCCGGGGTTGCCACAGCGAAATGAACCGCCAACTTATCCAGCATTTGTTTTACGCAGCGAATGCCTTTCCAGCAGCAACCCATCTCTGGGAAACCGTAATAAGTTGACTGAACTAAATTAATTGAGTAAACTCATTGCCTCAATTTAATTGAGTAATGGAGTCTATACTTAAATTGTTCCGTTCACCAAACAGTACTGTTTGGTGAACTGAACAATTTAAGTATAGTCTACAAAACCGGCAAGTTAAATAAACTTAAATATGCAAGTTTTTAGTTCAGTCAACTTATTAGGGTTTTCAGCGTAGAACAGTTTGGACTGCAGGTATTTGCAATGGTTTAGAACTTTGGATTTTCCCATTGACTTTGACAGTTTGCAAAGGGTTTGAATCATTTTTGGACATGCCATTCTTTGTTCAAATGTAAATAAAACCTGAGAAATATATACTTTCTCCACAATGATGCCACATGTAAATCGTCTCATCACCTTTTGGGAAAAGTCTGTGTCATTTCCGGTCAAAAACAAACAAAAAAACTTTAGGTGAGTCAGCGGTTTGAATAATTTCGGGCTTGACTGTATATCTCATGTAACCTAGCGTCAGCTCACAGAACAAGAACATCATTTTCTGAACGTGAACTTTTTGCTGCTTATGAGGTCAGAAATCATTTCACAAACACTGCTGTTCTTCTGGAGGTTCAGAAATGCAGTAGAGAGAAAGCAAGGCATGTTGTAAATGAAAGGGAGGGAATGAAGGAGGAAATATATAACGGTTTACAGAATGTGTGTGTGTGTGAGTGTGTGTGTGTTGGCTAAAGTGTGACCACCCTTCTAAATGCTACTGGCGGTTTCCTAAAAGCAATACAGAGTGTCCCACAAGACCTAAAATCAGCAGAGGTTATTCACTGACTCTGATAAACCATGCACACACATATTCCATTAATGCATCTTTGCTGAATAAATGTAAGATATTCTTTAAACTTTTACAAACCCATCATTTAAAAAAGGCAGTATACTTTCAGCTAATACATACTTTAAATAAATAATCTTCTCTTTTCACAATTGGGGACATTTTTTTTCCCTGATTCTACTTTAATTTTACAATTTAAATAAAACATTAACGTAAAATATGAATATATTTAGGGCGACACGGTGGCTCATAGTGTATGTGTGTCAATGAGTGTGTATGGATGTTTCCCAGTAGTGGGTTGCAGCTGGAAGGGTATCCGCTGTGTAAAACATATGCTGGATAATTTCTGCTGTGGTGACCTCTAGTGAATAAACTCAAAGGAAGTCGAAGGAAAATGAATGATTGAATTAATATATTTTAAAAGTAATCACTACACAGCAAACCGATCAATATTAGACAATTGTATACCTATCATACCTGGCTATAATGTAGTGTTTATGGGTAAAAAAGATGATTTTAAATTCATAGTAAGTGAATTAAATGTGTAAAAAACAAATTTGTAAAAAAAAATATAAAAATATGGGTGACTTAAAGTTTGATCTTCATTCAGTGTAATACAGGGTGGGCCATTTATATGGGTACACCTTAATAAAATGGGAATGGTTGGTGATATTAACGTCCTGTTTGTGCCACATTAGTATATGTGAGGGGGCTCATGAAATAATAAAGTTACATTAAAACCAAGCACACCATTGTTTTTCTTGTGAAGTTCCCAATAAGTTTGATGTGTCACATGACCCTCTTCCTATTCAAAAAACAAAAGTTGGATCCAAGATGGCGACTTCAAAATGGCCACCGATCTTGAAAGGTTTGAGCCCTCACATATACTAATGTGCCACAAACAGGACGTTAATATCACCAACCATTCCCATTTTATTAAGGTGTATCCATATAAATGGCCCACCCTATACATACTTATGTACAAATTAAACAACACTCTCAAAAAACTGACATATTTGAGAAAACCTAGTGGTTTGAAGCATAATGATATAAAGATTTAAAATGTCAAATTACTCATACTTTTGGTCTACAGTGCAACAATTAAATAGAATCTTTAATAAGTGCTAATATTATTATAGTTCTACTAGGCATGGGCTGGTATACTATATAATTCTGATGGTATGATAACCTTGGATAAAAAAAAATCACGGTATTGTGATTACTGCTCAAAAATATATTCTTTTTAAATGTCTGGGTAAAAAAATAAAACATTTTTCCACTTTGAACACAGTATATATTATATTGTGAAACATTTAAAATATTTTGGAGCAGTAGCTAAACATGTCAGGCTAAATAATTCAAATGAATCATTGACTTCTGCTGTCTTCATTTGTATCAAAAACACTGATTTATTTACATGTTAAAACAGTATCTTTGAATATCTTTTCTGCTGGAGATACTGTTGTCCTAAAAAACAACAACAAACAAAACTCATACATGTACCGTAGGAACGTTATAACAGAAAGTTTTAGCGGTTTTAAAACCTTGACTTTTCCAAACTGCGGTATACCTTGAACAGTTATCGTCCCATGCCTAAGTTCTACATATGCCTGACAAGACAATGCCTGCCTATAAACCCCTTTTCATATTTGACCAACACACTAATGTATTAATATTTACATTATACTAACACACAATTCACAATTTATCTTTAACATATAATATTTATCCTAGTTTTACTAATAACATAAATCTAGGTTTTAAGATGTTTAGCTCTAGAATAAACATAATATCCACTAGACAAAACAGCACAACCCTGGAGAGCCAACATTCTCTTAGCCCGCAAACATAAACGTTAGACATTAAAATTAGATTCCTGATGCCGTTGTGTTTCTGTTCCTCCTCCAAACCAGGAGGGAGACATCAATTACCCAGCAGAGCTGAGAATGACATCACCGCATGAGTAAGCCCACACCCAACATTTGGTCAACATAACCAGTGTTCACTGGTCAGGACTGTGCAAACCACTGCTACACTACACTGACAGAAGTACGTTTCACCACAACACTTAAACACAATCAATAATGTGGAGCAGTGAATCATGCACTGCAGAGACCTAAGTACCTCTATATATTTCCATTCAATAGCACGCTTTTAGGCAGTTCTCTTCTTTAAATGAACAGCTAAGGGCAACTGAGAGCGCTTTACTTTTCTAACTGTTGTGAAGTTAAAGAGAACAAAAGAGAATCGCTGTCACCAACAACACCTGTCAAATATTTGGCATGCTAAATATAAGGACCTATCAGCGAAATCATACATGTCAAAGCATGAAAAACACATCGCCAATGACCTACAGCCAATCAGAAAGCAGAGTTTGTGGAGGAGTTATAGACCACAAGATCCAAATAAATAAGTAGCATTAAAAAGAAAAAAGGTAGAAGCATTAGCCGCAGCAACATCGCAAAATTATATATTGACCTCCAATCCCAACTCTGAGATAACATGTGAGTTTGAGTTATATTCTCATCACTTCTCACATGCGTTTGGAAGATAGACAGAGTAGTCTGGGATTGTTTTTTGTCGTAGTCATGCAGTGTGTATCTTCCTGTCACTGATCCATAGTGCAGTGTGAACACAGCAGCAACTGAACGCCACCCTAGATAGTCATGCACAGTGAAAACAATGGACCCTTTACACAAGACTGTTATAACACGTTTAACGATCATCATAATGTTAAACCCTTAAGAGTTTTTAATATTTAAATTGTTTTAAACGTATGAACATTTATATGTGTTTATGTATGTATTATATCCGCTTTGCATCAAATTACAAAAAATTAATTATCGTTTATGCGAGGTGTTTGTAAGGCAGCGTCTATGGGGCTGAGAGTATTGATGTTATTCTCTCCTCTGGCTGCCTTTATCAGTCTCTGTTTTTACCTTTTGCTGAAAGTCTTTATAACACCATCGTGGAGTATTTCTTTTATTATCTCAGCAAATGGGATTGTAAAAAAATATTTGTTGTACTCTCCCATTCACTGTGCTCTAAGTTTATCCAGCTATCACATTTCTGAAACCCAGAAATGTGAAAAGGGTCTATTGCGATCTTTGGACTTTGAAAATCATGCAGTGTGAACTCTGACTCTTTGAACTGTTTGGCATCTCAAACTGATTTGAATCGTCACATATTTGAATCAATTTTCACATGGTTTGCGGTTCATCGTTACCAGTGTTAGGCAGTTGCGTCGCTACTAGCTTAACTACATTTCTCAGTAGCGTGGCGGTAACGTCGCTACTTTATAAATGCAGTACCTTTTCAGTAGCGAAGCTATTTTTTTAGTCAAGTAGCGCAGTAGCGTCCATGCAAGCTACAATTACCGATCGCAGATCAATAAGAGACAGCACCAACATTCACGGAGCTGTGAGGCCGGTGTCTAGCCGATGAAGGTAAATCCATATGATGGCGAGAATGATGATTTCTTCTTCCTGTTTTACAATAGTTGACAACAAACTTTTTGGTGCTGTAGTAAAGGCTAAAGTATACTACGGTAATTACTATTATTTCATGATAGTTATTAATGATACTACAATATGTAAGTTAATGTAATGTAATGCTTATTCGTAAATATTTCCCTTTACTATACATTACTATAGTATTTTAAATGCGTAACACCTTGTTTTTGCTGTTATCTACTATCATTTGTTTCTGTTTGGTACAGCATATTATTTACAGTAGGTAACTGAACTGAACAATTCTGCCTCATATGATTCATTGACAGTTTTAGTGATGAAATGATTTTGTTCGAACCGTCAAACTCTTCCAGAGCACCGATAATCTAGAAAAATTTCAAGTTTTTCTATGAAGCCCTGGGTAAAAAATCTTGGTGTTATTCTAGATGATGACTTGAGTTTTGACAAACAGATAAATGCAGTGGTCAAATCCTGCTTCTTTCAGCTTCGACTTTTAAAAATAGTCAAATCTATTTTATCCAGAAAAAAAATGGAAAAAATAATCCATGCTTTTATTACCACTAGATTGGACTATTGTAACTCATTATACTTTGGGATTAGTCAGAAAACCTTATCCCGGTTACAATTAGTTCAAAATGCTGCTGCAAGGCTTTTAACAGGTACCAAGAAACATGAGCACATTACACCAGTTTTACGCTCTTTGCACTGGCTGCCTGTGCACTATCAAGTCACTTTTAAAATGCTCCTCTTGGTTTTTAAATCTCTAAATGGCCTGGCACCTTCTTATCTGTCAGATATTTTAATTGAGCATCAGCCTGGTCGGTCTCTTTGGTCATCTAACCAGAGACTGAGACTTATGCATCCCTAAGTCGAGGCTGAAATGCAGAGATGACAGTGCTTTTCCAGAAGCAGGTCTTAGGCTGTGGAATGCTCTGCCCCTCTGTATCAGATCTGTTTCATCCCTGTCTGTTTTTAAATCTAGGTTAAAAACTTACATCTTTGATTTGGCATTTTATCAGTGAAAATTGTCTGTTTTAGCAATAATTTTATAATTTTATATATATATTTGTTTTTTATATGTTTTGATTTGTACAGTGCAGAACATTGGTCAACCTCTGGTTGTAATAAATAGTACTATATAAATAAAATTGACATTGACATCTCTAAGATATGAATGATAATTTAATACTAGGATACTAGTATTCAGCTTAAAGTGTAATCAAAGGCTTAATTAGGTTATTTAGGCAAGTTAGGGTAATTAGGCAAGTCATTGTATAACGATGGTTTGTTCTGTAGACAATTGAAAAAACAATATTGCTTAAGAGGGCTAATAATTTTCACCTTAAAATGTTGTTTTTTTCTTTATAAAAACTGCTTTTATTCTAGCTGAAATAAAACAAATAAAACTTTCTCCAGAAGAAAAAATATTATAGGAAATACTGTAAAACATTCCTTGCTCTGTTAATCATCATTTGGGAAATATATAAAAAAAAAAAGATAATTTTGACTTCAACTTTACGTGACAGCAGAACTCACCAGATTGTGGCTCTTGGCTGAGATGATCTTCGTAACATCTGGGTCCCACAGAACAAGATCGGCATCTGAGCCCACAGCAATGCGGCCCTTGCGCGGGTAGAGGTTGAATATTTTAGCAGCGTTGGTGCTGGTGACAGCCACAAACTGATTTTCATCCATTTTTCCTGTTACCTAGAGGCGACGGAGACCACAGGGAGAGATGACAGTTGGTCTAGATTGTGTTTGTGTCCACTGAAGTGTGCCTGTCTGTTCGACTGGAACTATTTAGACTCTCATGACTACCGACTAATTGTGTTTATGCGACTGAAGGAGGAGTAGATGGTGTGCTGTGGCAGTTTGTGATTAAATGTCAGCACTTAATGTTTTCAAGTTAGCATTTGTGTCTTACCACACATTTGTCCCAGATGATGGACATCCTTTCCTCAGTGCCATTGGTGCCCTCAGGGATGAGGGTGAAGTCATCCTTACCCACAGCTCTCTGGGATGTGTTAAAGGTGCAGTGAGCACTTCCTGTTACCTGCAGATCCCCACTGTGAGGACACAAATATCATTAGTTTAGGACAAAACATAAAACATGTACTTTAACTGCTTGGTACAAAAATGTAAAACAAAATAAAACAAAACTGTAAATTCCAATTCTAAACGAACTAAAATAAACCGTTTTTCAAACTTATTATTTTACTGACTTATTATTTTAAAGGGCACCTATTTTACCCCTTTTTCAAGATTTAAGCGAAGTCTTTTGTGCCTCCAGAATGTGTCTGTAAAGTTTCAGCTCAAAACACCCATCAGATTATTTATTACACTTTTCAGAATATTGGACTTTCTGCTCTGAAAACAATGTAGCTGTTTTTGTTGCCTGTGCCTTTAATGCTGGTTCTCCCCACCCACCGTTCCCACGTGTCTGTCAGAGTGTGCCTTAATCTTCTGCTGCGTAAGATAAAAAGCACAGTGGCAGACATGAAGGAAGCCGATCTCGTTTGTGAGAAATACTACAGTTACACACAATGTCTTTACAACATTCACGCACACACAGACACACACATACAGCACATGCATTTTACTCTGCACTGTTTTTGCACGGCAAATGTGACAGGATACACGTTAATATCCACTTCTGTATGGATATACATTATGTTAATGCACAAAATAATCCTGATTTAATGTCTACAACCTGAGATTGAAGTGTCTTCTTTTATAACTGTACTGACATACGGCTGTGGTTATAAAGACGGTAAAATCGCTGTAATTCATCACAAACATGCACTGTTTTAAAAATGTTTTAAACTTGTAAAACTTATTAATTTGACGATGATTGATGATCACAGAGAGCTGAACAGATCTTTTAATCCCAGTTGCTTGTCCTGTCTTGTGGATATGGTTATACGTGTTACTACGGAGACGTGTTAATACGCAGCTGTCAATCAATTTGGTGGGTGGAGAAACCGCACTCCTACGTCATGTTGCAGCGGGCCTCAAAATGAGAGGGATTTGGATTGTATTTTAACGTCTATTTTAAAAAATAGAGACTTATTGTGTTTCTATCAACCCAATATGACTGTGGACACGCTATACCTACACACAGTTCTGTCCAAACAGCTTCCAAATGATGATTTTCATCATAGGTGCCCTTTAATATAAAATAAGTACTACTTTGGATAATAATAACTAATAAAAAATAAAAATAAAAATAAAATAATATTCTTTGTGGGGTTTTTTTAGAATAAAATGTATTAATAAAAATATTAAATAATATTATTGTTGTAAGCACTATTTATGCATTGTATAATTATTGTTTTCATTTTTATTATTGTTTTAATTGTATTTCTAAACATATTTTAATGTAGTTTTTCATTATTATTGTTATTAAAATTATTGTTGTCATTATGTATATTATTTCTTTACTTTCTTTTTATTATCATTAAAAAACAATGCTATAGAATACAGATAATGATCATTAATGATCATTTCCTCAATTAAAATATAATTCTATAATTGTATTATTGTATAATAATATTATTCTATTTATATTAATATTAATAATTGTATTATTCTGTTTTTAAGAAAAATAAATAGTATAAATGATTTAATCATTTTATTTTTTACTTTTAATATTAATTTGTAATTCTTTTCACTGTATTATTATATTTTTAAATGAATACTAATAGTCCTGAGTGAGTGCTTTTACCAGGACAGCAGTGAGTTGAGATAGTCTGGTGTAGTGGGATCTGGACTCAAGGGTGGAGACGTGACGTAGGCGGCAGCCTTGGCCCAGTTCTTGCTCCAATAGTGCGATCCATCCGTGCCAATACTCGCTGTGATTGGCTCTCCATACACCACGGTGCCTAAATGGTTCAAAGATACCGAATTAGGAACAGCCTGTGTAATTTCACTGTAATTCCCTTGCCTAATTCTGGAGCCTGACCACTATGATGTCATTTCAGGCCGTCTAGCCAAGAACAGCTGAGTCATAGCATGCTTTCCTTTTTTCTTTTTTTTTTCTTTGCAGTGCATCCCGGCTCATAAAACCTGGCTCGCTTGTCCAGACTTTTAATATGTCCTTTTAATAGTGTGCAGAGAGTGGGATTCGATAAAACCACCTCTGAACATCCTTGCATGTTGGTAATTCAACCCTGAATGTTTCCATGAGCTTTGGGCTCCTTGAAGAATTTATTGAAGCGGCGTCCACATTGGTCCAGGTACATTTAAAAACAGTGTTTTTGTTTGGAAACACCCTCTGTCTGTGCTTTTTAAACATTTTCTGAGATTATACCGAAAGACCAGACATAATAAAGTTCTAGCAAATCAAAATTCTTACATATACCGTTAACTAAAAATGATCATTTAGTGAAAACAGTGACATCTTGCAAATGCATATTACGTATCTTTAGGCACATGTAAGTACTCGACAACCAAAATCAAATAGTTGACTACAGATCTGGTTGTGCTACCAAGTGCAACACTACCAACTACAGGCCTGGCATGGAGATCACAGTGTTTTTAAAGGCCTGTTTCCAATAAGTGGTACGGTTTGGCACAGTACAACAAGGTAGCCATTTATTTCCATTTCCACTGTCAAAGGTATCAAAATAGCCAATTGTACCATAGGGTCTAAATGTTACCTAGCACAACAGTACAATACTAAAAGGATGGAGCTAGACTTGCATAGGATTGTCATTGGTTTATAGAGAATTGCCACAGCATGTGTAACTAGGCAATGCATTAACAACACAGGAGGCACCATTTTGAATACACAGTCTAAACATTACACTGTAACAATACAATGATGCAATAAACCATGCTCAAACAAGACTTGTCATCTTCTTGTGTCAAACAGACACATGCCAAGAAGCAAGAAAAGGATCTGCTGTATGTACTGTGGGGAAAACCTAAGCACCTGGGGGAAACCCACGCCAACACTGGGAGAACATGCAAACTCCACACAGAAATGCCAACTGACCCAGCTGAGGCATGAACCAGCGACCTTCTTGCTTTGAGGCGACATCGCTACCCACTGCGCTACTGCATATACCGCTCATATAATGAACTTGAGTGAGCAAAAGATGTGATATGTTATATCAAGGATGTGATATGTGATGATCAGGTCAGCGTGACCCATACATCCCTGTAGTGTGAAAAGGAGGAATTAGTCAATTTGAAGACCCAAATGGGATCATTTTAACAAAGTTGTTGCCTGTATGCAAACTAAAAGCTTTTCAAAAATACAAAGGGACAAAAGGCCCTGAAGTGTGGCTACAAGGCAGCAACTGCAGGTCATTTTCTTTCTTCTTTGCAGGAATTTGATATAAAGATTTGCATTCATTTTAAGCAAAATCATGGAGGAAATGCCAATTATGCCAATTAAGTGTCTCAGACGAACACTGGTGGTCAGATCAGTGGCAATGCATGTTTATTCCAAATGGAAAGGGGGCTCAGGACAAATGGGCAAAATGTTGAAAAAAATCATTTTTAAATGAAAGTTAGGCGTTTCCTAAGTCATTCATAAAGTTAGATTTTTTGATTGTTGCTGTATTTCAAACCACCTCACTCACTCACTCACTCACTCACTCACTCACTCTCTTTAATCTTATTCCCTGTTTTATCAGGGATAGCCACAGCCAATAACTCTGGCATATGTTTTACTGGCAGATGCCATTCCAGCCATAACCCTCAGTGCTGGGAAACACCCACACACTCTCCCATTCACACACAATTTAAATGTAACCAACTCTACGGTGGCTGAGAAAGCTTAACAGGCTACAACTTAAGAAAACATGCAATTACAAAAAACGTCAGCAAATTGGGGTAAGATATTTTCGTAATTTTGACAGCACACATGCTGCAAATCCTCACAGTGTTGCCAGATGTAGCTGACTGATTCCAGCCCAAAAGCGATCCAAAAACTGTCAAAAAGCAAAATGACCCGCCCACTCATCTGTAACTCACGTTCAGTGATAGGGGGTGGGGGTTGACGGTAGCCAAAATCATGCTAATGTTACAAGCTAACTTTATTATGTGACAGACTCAGCTTACAATGGAAATGTTTCAAGCTAACTCTATTATGTGACAGACTCAGCTATTTAGGTTATGGTTATAAAGGCTAATAAATTCTAAAGACACGAGAAACTGGATATTAAAATAAACAAAAAAAAACTCACCTTTCAAAGATCACCTGCAACTACACTGAGCAATAGTCACTGGACAGCAGCATCCGTCACATTTTTGAGTCCCCTTGAAACATTTCCGTTGTGTGTGTATTGTGTTCCGTATTATGTGAAAATTGCATGGGGGGGGGGGGGGGGGGGTTGTAAACTGTTTGTGCTGTGAGAAAATGCAGCGCTTTTATTAATTGTTTGCATTGTGAGAAAAAAATATGTTTTTTTAAAAATGTATTCACGTTGTGACGATTTGGAGCACATGTGCTGTCAAACTGATGAAGATCCTTTAGTTATTGTAATTGCACGTGTTTTCTTAATTTGCAGCATGTTAAGCTCTTGGCCATTGTACAATTCATCTATATCACGTCTTTAGACTGTGTAGGACATTGAAGCACCTGTAGAAAACTAACACAGACACAGGGAGAACATGCAAACCCCGTATAGAAAGACCTCCTGGTCCAGGCAGCTCTCAAACCAGAAACCTTCTTGCTGTGAGGCAACCATGCTGTCCTGATAAAGCCAATGGGTAATTCTAAGTAAAAACATGACTGCCATACTGAACAGTCATTCCAAAAGGTGCTTCGAAATAAAGGATGTCAAAGGTTAGACAATGACAATGATTCTTTGTGCATGTGTAATTGTGAGACAAAGGAACAGGTTTCTTCCGTCCTCTACACCCTTCAAAGCACTCAATCTTGTGAGTGGAAGGCCTTCAGAATGAAACACAGCCTTCTCTTACTGTTTTGCGTCTCACCTTTCTTCCTGGCCTGGGCGATGACATCAGCGGCACTCTTGCTCATAACCTTAGTGATGTAAAGTGGGCAGTTGGTCTGATTGGCTACTGTTACGGAGCGGTTCACTGCCTCCGCCTCCACCTGAATAATGGAGAAACCAAATCATTACAAATGTTTGCAGAACAAACCAAGACTCCTTCTAAAGGGAAAATGGAAAATCTTTTCCCAGAATTCACTGCCATTTACCTCCTCTGGACGACTGAGGACATGTCCCTCTGGTCCAGTAATACCCAAGTCCAAGATCCTGCGCTGCTCCTGTGGAAAGAAAGAAAGAAAGAAAAAAAAGATAGATAGATAGATAGATAGATAGATAGATGATAGATAGATAGATAGATAGATAGATAGATAGATAGATAGATAGATAGATAGATAGATAGATAGATAGATAGATAGATAGATAGAGATGGATGGATGGATGGATGGATGGATGGATGGATGGATAGATAGATGGAGGGATGGATGGATGGATGGATGGATGGATGGATGGATGGATGGATGGATGGATGGATGGATGGATGGATGGATGGATGGATGGATGGATGGATGGATGGATGGATGGATGGATGGATGGATGGATGGATAGATAGATAGATAGATAGATAGATAGATAGATAGATAGATAGATAGATAGATAGATAGATAGATAGATAGATAGATAGATAGAGACATAGCAGAATGAGAAGATAGCAAAAGCATGAGTTCGCTTAATCTTTAGACATTGACATCATAGTCTCAATATATACTGTATATATTAAAAAACAATACAACCAAACTTTGTCCTCATTACAAAGCATTTGCTTATCTTCATCATGATAAATACACCTATCCGTAGCCAAAAGTCATCTGCAATTAATTATATCGACCTCATGCAG